>NC_139962.1:21280764-21303264 GCF_963454915.1 Gymnoscopelus microlampas
ATATGTTATAAGAAACAGGTGGAGATAGAGAGATACAGTAGTTCAAGGGGATGATAATGATAGAGAGACTAGAATGGTGCACTCAGAACAGTGCAAATCGCCATCCATCTTTCAGTCTGTCTTGGGCATTTGATGGCAATGCTGTTGGGTTGTGCGTGCATATTAAAATGTACAGGACAACAGGGGGAAGGGCTATAAAAAAAAGGCCTGTCATTACATCATTATGGTGCATCCGTAACAACCAAGACAAATGTTTGGACAGTGAACACTTTGTGAAGTTGTGCAGCATAGTGTCATCACTAAGAAAAACATGACATCATATTTGTTATAGCCTAATGGCCAATTCACAGTCCAGATTGCGACTGCACTGGGATCCATGTGGACTAAAATGGTGCAACAGTGGACCTTAACATATGTCGACCTGGGCATGTCCACACAAAGCACAATTGTTGTGACCGGTCATAACGAGTGCTGGTGTATAGGGAATTAGGCATGACTTGTCATGTGCGAGTTAAGGAGGGTGTGACAGACAGGCCAAGGCAGAGCAGTCCAAATGCAGGAGGTTTATTAGAAAACCAACATGAGGAAACTTGGAACAATACATAAGGAACTTCAAAAACTAAGGATACACTGGAAGAAGAACCTATTACTAGCTAGGAATAATTCAACTGAACACTGTAACTACGATGCCGAACCGGCAAAGAACTGGATCGACGGACACGTGAATCCCGCCCACTACATTTGATTGGGTAAAGCGCGGCCTGCTTCCTGATCTGAAGGCACGCCCACTTGTAGGCCAGTGTGTACACGTTATGACGAACCTTCACGACAGATTCCAACGCAGAGCAGAATCTGTTCTTGAGAGATTAGGCCCTATTTCAGTACCTTATCCACCACTGCAAGTTGGTGTTTCAGTCTGCAGCCTTAGTTTGTGCCGGAGGGACAGGAGTCTGTAAT
This sequence comes from Gymnoscopelus microlampas, assembly GCF_963454915.1. Taxonomy (NCBI): domain Eukaryota; kingdom Metazoa; phylum Chordata; class Actinopteri; order Myctophiformes; family Myctophidae; genus Gymnoscopelus; species Gymnoscopelus microlampas. Next base: position 21,281,722 of record NC_139962.1, read on the forward strand.
CGGCTGTTGTACATCCCAGAGTGTTCATAAACTGGATGGACAGCTTGCAGCCGATTGGTTAGTTCTGGTCCATAGACTTGTGGGACGCATATCCCATAGCCTAGAGAGACGATTGCTCTGCAGTAATTAATTCAGAAAAAAATTATCTGAATATGGAAAAGTAATATGACACTGATTGGCCTAGTTAATGTTATGTCTTAGTTACCAGAGCTGTGTGTTAACATTATGTCTTAGTTGCAGGCCAAATGTTCTCTTTAAAACAGCTAGAGCTGTTAAATGTTGCGGAGGCATCGTTAATTAAGTGCACATGCAGGCCTCCAGCCTTCATCCATCATGGACTGCATTTCCCAGAAAACACACACACACACACGCACGCACACGCACACGCACACGCACACGCACATGCACACGCACACACACACAGAATCATTCTGGCATCATTACAACACAACTAGGAGGCCTCCCCTGCTCATAAATACGCCTGCTAATTGAGCTGTCATGGCTAATTGCTGCAGGGGGTAGGAGCCTGGTGTGTGTTTTGGAAGAGAGAAAGAGAAAGAAAGAGACAAACTGTACAGTTATCCCCATCCATGTTTCCACTTCAACCTCACTCTCTTGTTAGGGGTTTGAGTGACGTTAGTGTCACAAAGCATTGTGAAGCAATATGAAGGATAGACACAAGGGGCAGCAGAGTGCTTTATGTCTGTTTGACTACTAGTGTAACGTCCAACGAGAATAGGCTTATGTTTGGGTTTATGAGAAGCCATTTAAGCCTAAATCTAGGCCTAAACAGCTCCTCATTTTCCTGCAGAAAAAATATGACTTATAAGATTAAAGGCCCCGCCCCCTACATAAGTTCGTCCCAGAAGAGGGTCGCTAGGATTCATGTGGTTAAAATAGACATACTTCCATGTTGTCAGAGTAGTATCATTCGGTTTACTCACTGTTGTTAGCTATTATGAAACCTGCCATAACGTGAAGTCACAGTGGTTCTAGAGCTTGCAATATGTGTCTTTTTACCCGTTATGAAGTATTTATTCATTTATTTATTTATTTATGTATCCACATGATTTGATGAGGGATATGTGTATGGAACTAAAGGTAGGCTCTCCACCAGTTTCTGGTGGAGAGCTTTGAATAAACCACAAGCCACATTGTCCAAAGAATATCCATAATGCCCCTTATACTACACATTATTCTCATGCCCCTTATACTACACATTATTCTTTGGCATTACACTGGTCCTAATGATGTCTTTGCCTCATACATTGCAAAGTAGCCAATTATTGCACAACAAGGAGCATTTATTTTTCTTGCAAACAGTTGGCATCTGCTTAAGTCTACTTAACCTGCATTACAATTCCACATTGGTTTGTATTGTTATATTTTTTTAATTCATTCTTTGATATCAGCATATCTTGATGAAGTAAATAATCCTCTTCTTACTGTATGGATGTTTACTGCTAAGATTCCGCAGTGCTACCTAATGTGCAGCAATCATATTTTTATAATTCATAATTAATGATTCTGTTTGTAATTTTCTTTTTATTAGTGTGGTTAGTTATGCTTTCTTTACACAAGCGCTGGAGGAATGTTATGCTTCAACCAACGGCTTTCGAAGAAGAGAAGGGAAATGAATCTCTTTTCTCTACTGTGACTTCTCTGTTTTGTTATCTTTAGATGTCTGTAATGAGGTGGGCAATGTCACCCCATGTATGATTCATGGCGGCTTGAAGTCGAAGGGACCTTGAAAAGTGACAAAGTCTTAAAGCCCTCTGGTTCATTGAGAACTTTTACCTGGTTCTGTGGGCCTCAGGTGCCTTATTGCCGCAATATGAAACAGATGTCCTAGAAAGCCCATAACTCCTGTAACAATTCCATGATTCCTTGTAGAACTCTGAATTCAAAGCAGTGAAACCGTGCTATGGGGGGTGGAGTTCAGATCTTCATCGAGGGAAGTCACTTAATTAAGAGAGTTGGTCAGTGGCAAAAAGGTTTATGAGAGGTAAATTGAGGTAAACTGAAGACTAGATCAGAGATAGAGAAAGCACACTGTTCTGTAGATTGGGATAAGGCTTGACCTATAGAGAAGAATGCTTTATTTGGTCACACTTAATGAGTTGTTATTGTCCCAACCAGGCCAGTCAGCCGAAGGCCAGAGACTACGTTTTCACTCCTATCCATGTGTCTGTAGGCCAAGGAAGACCCTGTGCCACAATATTTTATTTTAAATCAGCTAATTGTTGGCGCTATAACGGGACGTTTCACGTTTTGGCCTATAACTCTTGAACCTTATACTGTAGGTCATACAATCAAAGGTATTTTTTCCCTGGATGTATTGGACATGATGAAACTCCTCACATGGACAGCTCCTGTACAATACAGTAACACCTATGAAACAATTCAAATCAATACCTTCAGCTGCGTTTACCTGTCAAAATGTTGAAATGAAACAATTAGTTGTCAACGCATCTGTTAACAGCTGTAAAACCTGGTACACAACCCATCAACAAACTAACACAATCTTCTACACAAGAAAACCTTTGGTCTACCATGCTGTATGATTATGAATAAATATCTCTGCATTTTCTATTTCCTATGTATCCCTCCTGGCCTCATCTTCCTAAAGAGACCCATGCGAGTCTGCACGCACACATTCATACTCACTAGGACTGAGCAATTAACCGAAAATATATAAATAAACCAAAATGTAGAACCTCTAACTGACTTAATTTCCACAGACAACCATAGACAACGCCCTAGTGACTGCGGTTCCAACTGCCAAAAACAGTCCTTGACAGTCAGCTCTCATTCAAGGTACACATTGCAGCGGTCACTCGATCCTATAGGTTCACACTATAACATTCGACGGATCAAACCCTTCCTCATCCAGGAGTCAGCCCAGCTCCTTATCCAGACATCAATCAAAACTAAGCCTCTCCAAATGATCCAGATTGCCGCAGCATGCTTGGTCTTCAACCAGCCAAAATGTTCACATGTCACCCCCCTTCTCCGCTCCCTCCATTGGCTCCCAGTTACAGCCCACACCTCCTATAGGTTCAGACTATAACATTCGACGGATCAAACCCTTCCTCATCCAGGAGTCAGCCCATCTCCTTATCCAGACATCAATCAAAACTAAGCCTCTCTAAATGATCCAGATTGCCGCAGCACGCTTGGTCTTCAACCAGCCAAAATGTTCACATGTCACCCCCCTTCTCCGCTCCCTCCATTGGCTCCCAGTTACAGCCCACACAGACTACAAAACACTGATGTCGGCCTACAAAGCAACCAAAGGTATGGCACCCCCATATCTTCAAAGCCTGATCCAACCCTACAATCCCTCCCACTCACTCCCGATCAGCTAACACAGGGAAGCTGGCAGAACCTTCCCTAAAACATCCGGGACATGCAACGCTCCTCACGTCCCAGACTCTTCTCCCTTCTGGCCCCCAAACTGTGCAATGAACTCCCCATTGCAATTAGAACTGCAGACTCACTTCCAATCCTCTGCCGTAATCTGAAGACTCACCGCTTCAGACTCAACCTTAGCAGTGGTAGCACTTGCCCTAGCCTCGACGACCTTGCAGGCTTATGCAAAGGCTAAAATGTCATTTAGATAACATGTTATGTAGACAGATGCCAGGAAATTTGTAGACCTGGCATCCTATAGTGTGTATAGTTTCAATGTACAGATTATCGATTTTTTGAATATTCTACTGTTAGACTGATGATAGGTTCTTAGTTTACCTATGATCCTAGATTACTATTTACTAGTCCATACCCGGGGATGTGTGCAGTGAAAGTATGAACAGACGTTGGGTTATGTGCTGTATACAGCAGTAGTCCCGAACCTTTTTGGTCCCAAGGAGCCCTTCCAATATAATAGCATATTCCTTACCAACCACCCATAATGTATGTGAAATTGTGTGTTAAATGTTGAAGTAACAAAGAAACATTTATCCATTACTATTAGCAACAATGTGTCTAACATTGTACTTTATAGTTGCATAATGGAGATATTTGATATTGGTATGAGTAACGTGACTGCATGCCGTAGAGACTTTGATGAAACAGGGGTTATTATGAGTTGGTGTCGCATTAGCTCTGTGTAGAATTACTGGTCTACCTTAAGTCAGTCCACATTAAGACCAGGCAATAGATTAGCATTATTGTTATTATTATTATGTCGTCGCTTCATATAAGAATCAGTTTATTGTCACCTCCATAACTTCCATATCGCCCAGCCCCAATACACGCACGCACACATGTAAAATGACTGGAATGGAAATAAGCCATTTAGCTTGATTGCATTTTCATCCTTTTGATAGTGGTGGGCCAATGTATGTATGAGTACTTATGGATCCCATGTACTGTAGGCCTAGTTATTTTAGTCACAAGCTCTTTGTTTATACTTTTCATTGATTGATTATGCATAAAACCCAAAACATTTTCCGTTTAGCTTTCAAAGTATTTTTTTTCAAAAAAGGTGAAATTAGCCGATCTACAAGCTCCCAACGTGTCGCAATGCGCCACGTTGTGAGCTTGTAGATCGTCTATTTTAAAAATCAATCAGGGTTCCATGTAAGGCTGCTAATTATGGTGCTGGTGGGATGTGGGAAATGATATCTGTTAGTTAGAGGAACTATCTTTAAATAGCTTCTCAACACACCCATGAGCGCTTGCCAGTACTTTCCATCAAAAGAGGATAATCTGATTGATCAACACACACAATAGGGTTGTGCATCTTTTACTTTGTCTAAGTTTTATACATCTGTTATATTTAACTCAGATTGTGATGTCCACGTAACACTAGTTGAATTTTAAGGGAAACAAATGTTTCTCATACCTGTCAGGCAAATATTGAAAATGCAAACTATTATATAAATAAATGAATAACCGGTAATACCTGCTATGAAGTCATTAGGCTATCTATAATGGATTATATGGGCTTTATAATGCATTATAATGCATGCATGAGTTGGACGTTTACAAGAAGTGAGGGGGAGGCGGCTTCACTTATTATCAAACTGTTATACATGCACAGACAAAACAATTAAATTAGATTTTTGAATGTGTTTTCTAACTATTTGCATCATATCAGCCCGCTTAAATCAATGCAACTGCATCAGAGGCTGTCACATTGGTTCGATGCAAATCTGATTATGTTTTAATTCCTACCATTCACGCTTTCTGCACTGCTAAACAGAAAGAAAGAAAAAAGAAGTTTAAAAAAGGCAACAAATAAACAAAAGCAGCCTTGGCTGTTCTGACTTGTTTCTCTGCAATACCATGTTCATGTTTTTGCCAATAACACACCGAAACAGGTAGTCTGGCCTTTGATGAATCCATCATTTATTGTATGGGAAGTAAAACGGGTCTTACCTGGAATGGACCGCTGGGGCTGATGTTGAACAAGGCTTTGTTCCAGGTGGGGCCTTGGTCACCAGACTTGGTCCAGGTCAGCGTGTCTACAGACGCAATGCTTTTCACTCTGAGCAGCACGTTCAGCATGCCTGTAAAACAAACAAACACACACACACACACACACACACACACACACACACACACACACACACACACACACGCACACACATACACAGTGTTGGTGTGTTTAAATTGGATACATATTTTATTGTTATGAGTAACAATGCAATATGCAGCCTGAAGATCTACAAAGGTCCCATCTCTCTCATTCGATGTCTATTTCCTTCCATCTCTCTCTCTCTCTCTCTCTGTGAGAATTAATCATTCATCATCTTAACGAACCGTAGCCAGCGTCTAATTGGAACATTAGCAAACCACCAGCGTCTTAAACTAATACAAAGGCAGGGGGTGCAGTGTGTGTGTGTGTGTGTGTGTGTGTGTGTCCTTTATGTGCTGCTGAGTAATGGACCCCAAACCAGTAAATAAGCAGCAGGTTGGCATCAATTAACTCCTGACTCAAGTTCTGTTAAAATATATTGTGTGCGTGCGTGCTTGCGTGCGTGCGTGCGTGCGTTTGAGTGATGAATTGGATATTGACGGAATGAATAGGAAAAAAATGTAGTCTGCCTGAATCTAATGTGCATTGAGTTTATGGGACAGTTCTTACAACTATTTGTTTGGTTGTTTGGTTGTTTGTTTGTTTGTGTATTTATTTATCTATCTATCTTACTCTCCATGGAAATGATTTTACAGATAAAGGTCGTGACAGACGGGGAGCGGTGGACGTGGGCGATACGGCTTGGATCAGCGGGGATCACGCCGTTATCATTGCTGTTTTGTCCTCCTGCACGGTGCGGGGAAAACAAAAGCTGACCACAATCGAGCTCTTGCCGCCCGCCCACGTGTGCACAAACGAGCACCAGTGCGAGAATTTCACGGGACCGCGCCCGCCTGCCTCACCGCCCTCAACTTCTCCGTGCGATCCCAAATAATCGCCCGCCTCTCATTGAAAATGAATTACATAGGCGCGGTGGCCGCTTCCCGTCTGAAATGACAGTCGGCAGTTTAGCAGGCACTATAAAGAGAGAAGAATGAAGAAAATACTTTAAAGATACAGACAGTTCAAAAACAGTACAATAAAAGATATGGCTTATGTGTAAGCTATCAAGCTTTTATCAGTGTGACCTGTCACTTGTGAAATTTTTGTTTGTCCTCATTAGGGGTGTGCCGATTTATCGTCCCACTATATATCGCGATACGTTTTCGTGACGATATGTATCGTTTTGGGGGGGGGAAATATTGTTTTGAATTTTTTCTTTTTTTTCTTTTTTCTTTCTTTTACAATCATTATAATCAGGCATGCAAACATCCCCGAGGTGAAAAGGGTGACAACATGTTGTTTTTTTTTCGGGTCAGGTGTCACACTATTGCCCTATTTGGATTGAAAACGGCTATTGTAGCTGAAAAAGCTACAAGTTTGCATGTATGAATAATGCAAAAACAGAATTATTTGTTTGCATTTACTTTTTTCCTCCCCCATATATTTTCATAATAAAAAAAGTGCGTATCGTATCGTATCGATATCGTATCGAAGTTGTGAGCCAAATATCGTATCGTATCGTTTGGTGAAATTAGTGTATCGGCACACCCCTAGTCCTCATTATATATCCCTCATACATCACCTCTGTGAACATAAGACATCTGTTAGTGTGCATTTACTTTGAATATTTTACTCATTAATACACACCTAATGTAATCTAGACAGCAGCACCATCCTTTGATTTATAATAATATTGTAAATCGAAGGAGCTGTATTTTATTTTAAATCATATACTGTAGGCTATATGAGTTCAAAGAAAATACCTCCTCTCCTCTCCTCATCCATTTCAAAGTTAAAGTTACATTCCCCTCAGTAAACTGTACATCTTAAGAAATGATTCACATAGGCAAAATTAGATTTATCTGTAAAAGTAGTAGTTTCATTTGGATCAGTTGTACCATCTGTTTTGTCTTGTAAAATTATGATAAAGGAAGGTTACCAGATGGGGACCTAAAGCAATTCATATTTCACTACAAATAATGTGTGGTGCTGCGTATTGTTCTCTACTGACTGATGGTGCACACAGTAGCTGTGTGTAGGTGTGCCCAAAACTATTGCTCACAGTGAAATATTACTAATATAACTTATCATACAGCCTAGTTCACAGTACAGTAACTTTATAGTACAGGACAACAATCTAAAACTTAAATTAAAATGTTTCTCTCATTGGCCATATTCTCACATCAGACATTTTGTTTAAGGCTTCCCCCCCAAAAAAATACTGCATTACCTTACCAAACCCTCTCACCACTAACTCACTCACCACTCAATCACCCCCCCCCCCCCCTCTCTCTCTCTCTCTCTCTCTCTCTCTCTCTCTCTCTCTCTCTCTCTCTCTCCCTCTCCCTGTGTCTCTGACAGAGAAAAGGGTACGTTGATAAGTGCTGTATTGATTGTTCTGAACAAATGCAGAGAATGTCACTCACAGTGAGTGTCAGAGTCACAGAGGACTGGGGACAACTCTATCAGGACCTTGTCTCTGACGGCCACAAGTGGGGAAGACAGCGGTGATACGCACACACGGGTTGGACTTTTGCTAAAGCTAGTGGTTGTTGTTGTTGTTTTTTCATCACAAACAGAAAACTGACCTTGGAAACAACTTTTGTGCTGCAGCATTTTTTGTTTACATGTTACCTTGAAAGCATGAGGCACAGGCTCTTGTTCAGAGTGACTTAATGACTGCAGCAACAGAACAAGATAAGAACTCACATACTTCTATACCAACTATGAAAGAGATTGTGGATGTTAGACACATTTTCTGGCTGTGGAACAAGCTTTGTCTTCTTTTTGTGTCTTTGAAGCATGTTGGTTATAACAGTTTCCCATTTCTTTGCTCACACATTCATTATTATTGAACTCTGTGAGATGTTTTAAGCTGCACAGGTTGGGTAGTAGAGGGCGAACAAGGCAGTGCTGCATCATGTGTTTGTTTTTTTCCTTTTACATTTTTTTTTGACTACTGAATACTTTATCAGCAGTTTTGTACACAGTACAGCAATACAGTAACAAAAAAAAAGACAAAAATATAACACAAAAAGACCCAGGGAGGCGTGTTTCCATTGTGGTCTATTGTACTCAAGTCATCGTCATGACAGTAAGACAATACATTACATATCAACAACATCACTAATACAATAATAGATATACAGAGGATGCCACTTACACAGGGCTCCTTCTGTGGAGCTCGCTGAGTGGGGTGTGTTGTTTGCATCCCTGGTCGGGTATCAAGTCCAATTAGGTTTTGAGAACAGCCACGTTCAACATTCTCTGACTCCCTTCGCCACTCCCTGCGTACTCCCTGTGTACTACCAGCTCTCTCTCTCTCTCTCTCTCTCTCTCTCTCTCTCTCTCTCTCTCTCTCTCTCTCTCTCTCTCTCTCTCTCTCTCTCTCTCTCTCTCTCTCTCTCATATATCTGCTCGGTATTCTTCATTAAGAGTCATGCAGTGTGTCTCTGGAAGAAGTGCAGAGTGCCTCTGCCAGGGTGAGGCAATTAAGAGAAGAGCAGATTGGAACAGACACCAGAACAACAGTGTAAATTGAGTGTGTTGGATTTAGTGTGAGCCAGTCGTGAATGATAATGACGCCTCGCCTGACCGGTAGGCTACATCACAGAAGTAGCTCGGATAGGAAGTCGGGAGTATAGAGAGGAAGTATGCATGCTGCCCTTCAAAGCCAAATTGCAATAAGACATAAATCAGCCTTCATGATTTTGGGGGATAAACAAATACCTCATGAACAGATATACTTTACTTTTTACTTTATTTGTTTATTTGGACAGGACAATGCATATTAATGGACGTCACATGGACGTAAATACACCGGATTTAGTAAAGATGCCAGTTTTCATCCGCAGTCCTCACAAAAAACATAAAATCAGAAAACAGACAGACAAACAGTGGAATACATTTACATAACATTACATAGGGAACACTATAGCCTGATTATCAGACAGAAGCTGCGTGGAGCTTCAGTCTGACATTGGCTGCAGTGTCCGCGATTACCAGAGGGAGGGGATTCGAATTTCCCTAAACCAATCACAAGAGATTCACGATTCCGCCTACATCTGACGTCATCGTACAGCTTGTTTTAGCAGATATTCACTGATTGGCTTGTCGTTAGACCACTCCCACCTCCGACTCTGATTTGTCAGGTATCTCTTCGATCGCGAAAAGCCATAGGCTGACATTATAATGCCAGACCAAGAGGAGCTCACTCAGAGAGTGGGCGGGGTCTATGGGCTGGAACCAGGCTAGGAACACTATATAATCTACAATACAATTAGTGCAATATCACTTGTATACCAATAAATAACCCATCTGGAAATGCCAATTGCCAATTGAAACACCCCTTTTTTATCAGTTATTTGTGTAGTTACTGCACTTCAGCTTTGTAAGGCAACTAGAAGTTCGGGCCGCTACGCGGCCCGAACGTCTAGCGTGACGCGTCGTTCACTTTGCAGTGCCACCTTACAGGCACCTCACAGTGTGAGAGAGAGTTTTGTGCTCTCCTAAATCCACGGCAGGCTTTGAAAGTACCCACTTCAGAAAGAGGTGACGTGCATCACCTCTCCAATGACCAAAACCCACTATGGAAGCCGTCGAACTGGTGCGATCTGACGGCATCCTAGAATTTATAGGTAGGATGTGATGTCATGCGTGATGTCATGCTGTCGTGAGATTACGTCACACTGGCGTTGTGTCCATATTCGGGACGACCGTCTCATCGTGATGTCAGATTACGTCACACTGGCGTGATGTCAGATTACGTCACACTGGCTACATACAACGTTACAGACAACCGACATGGCGCAGGATTCAAATTGTATATATAGATATGGACTTTAGAGATTGGAAGCAGGGAGGTTAGAGAGGAAGTAAGGAGGTTTGAGATAGGAAGTAAAGAGGTTAGAGAGACCGTAGAAAGTAGCAAGGTTACAGATAGGAAGTACAGAGGTTAAAGAGAGTGGACAGAGACAAGGAAGTATAAGGATAAACAGGGAAGGGAGGATCATATGGAGCAAGGGCAGAGTAGTGAATTAGTGAAATATATGAATGTACTGAGGATAGGGAAATAGCAAGGGCAGCAAGGATAGAACACACACAGAAATGACATGGCCTTTCCTGCCCCACTATCTCCTAAGGAGACACAGGAGGTGAAACGAGGAGCACATGCCTGCAGTGGAACCTTTAATGCTTCAAATCAACACTGTGCGTCTGTGTGTGTGTGTGTGTGTGTGTGTGTGTGTGTGTGTGTGTGTGTGTGTGTGTGTGTGTGTGTGTGTGTGTGTGTGTGTGTGTGTGTGTGTGTGTGTGTGTGTGTGTGTACTTTGTATACAGTGGATAAAGTTGTCATATGATGAACAGCCCTTCAAATAACCCACATAATTTCACCAGTGTCGTAAATCACACCCACCCACTGCCCCACCCTTCATCCAACCTCACACACGCACGCACACTGGCAGAACAAACAAACATACTGTTTGCCTCCTTTATCTCTTACAGATACAATCACACCAAGCAAGTTCTATGTAACAAGCTCTCCAAGCCAAGGTCATGATTGGAGGTCACAGAGGTGACAGGGCATGAGACGTGCCTGTTCAAAGTTAGAATTCTCAACGGATAGCACCCCTCTTTGGCCAATCGGAGTAAGATTTGTTTCTTGTCTGATTGGCATCTACTCACCGATGTGTTTGCCCTTCATGTGGTAGAAGAAGGAGACGCAGTACGGTACCCTGGCTGATCCTTTGGGACCTCTCTCTGACGATACGTTGAAGAAAGGGGACACCAGGCGCGCCTTGTCACCTGCTGCTCTGGGCCGTGACGCTTCAATGTACATGTAGTAACCTGCAATGCATTTACATGTACATGAAGTAACCTGGAATAAATGTACATGTACATGTAGTAACCTGCAATAAATATACATGTACATGTAGTAACCTGGAATAAACATGTACATGTATATGTAGTAACCTGGAATAAATATACATGTACATGTAGTAACCTGGAATAAACATGTACATGTATATGTAGTAACCTGGAATAAATATACATGTACATGTAGTAACCTGGAATAAACATGTACATATATATGTAGTAACCGGGAATAAATATACATGTACATGTAGTAACCTGGAATAAACATGTACATAATGTAGTAACCTGGAATAAATGTAAATGTGCATGTAATAACCTGGAGTCAGAAATAAATATTCAGTGTACATGTTACGTTCAAATAAAGTTTTATTCATTAAAATAACTCCCGGATTGTGGCTTCAAATTAACATGCTTAACATAATAATTCAAACATAATGTGAAGACAACATGTGCCTTCAGTCTGCTCACATTGTATAACATAATAATTCAGACATAATGTAAAGACAGCATGTGCCTCCAGTCTGCTCACCCTCCTTGGTTCCACTGCGGTCCGTCTCTGGACCGGTATTGGGTGATCGCTTGGGATTCTGGGTCAGGCTGTTCTGCCTCGTCCAATCAAACGTGTCACTTGTGTCCTGGTAGAAACCACAGATCCGTTCGTCCTCGAAGCCGCACATGCGGTCTGTTGTGTGTGTGTGCGTGTGTGTGCGTGCGTGCGTGTGTGTGTGCGTGTGTGTGTGTGTGTGTGTGTGTGTGTGTGTGTGTGTGAGTGAGTGATCGGCACGGTAGCAACATTGAGGTGAAGAAAGAGAGAAAACAATATGAAATGAGTGAGACATGAGGTTTCTGTTAGACTTGTCACACAAAGTTGTTCCCTAAACCGCATGAGAAGTTCAGTACATTTCCTCTTTGCTGCCCCCCTGTGTTTTTGACAGGAAAATCAGCAACAGCAGCTGTGTCACGTAATGAGCCTCCAATTATGCTGAACATCAACAAAGAAAAAAACACTACTGTCTGCCGGTTTTATCATGTAGATTAAATAGACTTACTGGTAATCATTATTCTGATGTATTGCTTATTTAAATGTTAACCCTCAGTGTGATATATTTAGTCTGTACTGTAGTGTGTGTACATTGACAGTTGCCTGTCCAATGTGTGTGATACATTTCAGGACTTCTTTTTTAATGTCATTTTTTTATGTAGTACTCATCAGACAAATCAACAACCATAACCCTAATTTAAAATCGAAGTGCAATTAGTTATTGACCTGTACCAGTACAATTAAAACACAGGCAGAACATTTGAAATATAAAATAAAAAATATATATTAAAAATTTGAGGCAAAACAATTAATTCCGGACGGTAGAGTCCAAGTTTAACAGTGGGCCTAAATGCTATGGAACCAGGCTTTGCACTGGGTCCGAGTTCGACACGGGGTCCAAGCCCACACATTCTGGGCGAGACTCCCCTAGACTCCCCTCACTGACAACATGGACGGATCCTGCATCTTTGCTTCTGTTGTGTTTGATTTACACTGTTGTTTTCCCGGTCTGGTCCAATCTGCCGTTGTTTAATTGCTTTACCTTGGCAGAGCAGGACGTCAGTCATGCCAAAGACACAACATGTGTCTCGTAATGAACAAAACAAAGACAAGATGACATTGGGACTGGGACACAGGCAGAGAGAGCGAGACACACAGAAGGTAGAAAAACATTATGCTTGAGGGAGAATATGAGAGAAAGTGAGTGAGCATGATAGATGGGGAGCTGTGTGAGGGGGAGGAATCGAAGCAGAGAGGTAAAAGCAGTGTGGGATGAAATGTCATAATTTCGATTGAGGAGGAGGAGCTATTTGAGTATTCAAATGACTACCACTGTGATGAGCTGTCCATTGGCCCATTAATGTTAAAAGCCCTGGGCCATTAACCTTGCCTAACAAACAAACAAACAATCCTTCATCCTCCAATCACAACAAACCTCCTGTGCCATTTCAACTCTTGAAACGTGGTTCCCATGACCACCTCGCCCCAGCTTCTAATTCATTAAAGAGCACAGAGTGTTACCATGCCAACCTTTGTCTTGATGACCTTTGGCTGACTTTGCCCTCACTGTCACAAACTCGCCTTAATTAAATGGTGAATGGTCTTCATTTCTATGTCGCCTTTAACCAAAATGCTTTATAATGAGCGTTACAATCACATGATGGAGGGTGGAGGGCAGGCATCCATACAAGTCACCAATGTGTTCATTGAGAGCAGTGTCTTGCTCAAGGATACTTCAACACGAAGCTAGGAGGAGTCAGGGATCAAACCGGGGAACGTACGGTTCCAAGACGACCACTCTACTTTCTAAACTCCACCATCCTCTAATTCTTCACCAAATCAAAGGAAAACCAAATAGTGTGAAACAGACAGAGAGAATACATGTGGGCGGGGAGAGAGTAGAGACAGCAAGGAAAGACATAGAGGGTTCTCACCTGAGGGTCTTGGGTATGTGTAGGCTGTAAGAAAACAATGAGACACAGCTATGGTTATCACTCACATAGCAGCATGATTACCCCGTTTACACCTGGCTTTAAAATACATGTGGGGTTATTGGATATCAATCTGAATGCGCTTATTTGCATAAAAACTCAGGTGTAAATATACCAGGGAATAGATTGAAATCCAACTGTTTAAACGCCCTCTGGAGGACGTTTGAACGTTGCGGAGATGCCATCTGGCAACTGGAGACACATATTTGATGACAGGCATAAAGTAAAGTTATGTGGATAAATTACATCCAGAAACAATCTGGATACAAGTCACATAAAATGCCAGGTGTAAATGGAGCCAATGATGAGCAGTTACACAAACTCATAAAATAATAATAGTATACTAATATTTATCTTGAATCATAGCATGAAGATCCACCCTAAAACATAATGGCTCTTAATTTTTCTGAGGTTGTTAGCAATTGAATACATTTGCAGACCATGCTACTCTCCACCAATTTCAATACTTTCTTTTGCTTATTCACCTAGCAAAAAAGATACAAGCTAACGAAGGTTTTGGCAAATACTGTCAAACCATGAACTGTAGCAAGCTATCATGTGAGTACAATGTGAGATTTTATTAAAGAAATTAAGCCCTGCCATGCCATGTCTGAGTATGTTATGGTATACTGTATATTAGTAGCCGTGTCCTCATGATAAGAATATGGTATGATATATAGATATACTGCATCTCAGTATACTACTATGTCTACTAATGCACAAATCATTATCTAGGCCTATTTAAGCATGCATGTATCTAAGTCTATCTCTATCAACCGTATTTCATAACAAATGATGCAATAGGAGGTGAGTCAGAGAGTGACAATATAAAATAATCAATGAAAGAATTAACATGGCTGGAGTGTGACGCACGTTCGGAGTACTGGATGATGCGAGTTATGTAGTCTCCAGTGCTGTAGGTGGTGATGGGGGCCAGACGGACCTCGTAGGACACCGGGATGCGGAGGTCCGTTATGACGTAAGATAACAGCACTCCCTTCACTGGTTCCACTCCCTTCAGGTGAATCTGCTTTGACAGCACGGTCTGCTTGCTCAGCTTATGAAGAGATAGGAACACGCACACACACACGCACGCACGCACGCACGCACGCACGCACGCACGCACGCACGCACGCACGCACACACACACACACACACACACACACACACACACACACACACACACACACACACGCACACATGCATACATGTATACACACAGAAACGTGTATAAAAGAAACATACAGAGAGAGAAAGGGAGAGGATAATCATTAGAAAGTGAGACAGACTTCAGAGAGAAACATACGTTTTGTCAGTCTGAGAGGGGTATGTTTTTTCTCTCCTCTCTTCTCATATTTTCCCATTGGTTGATTTGATCAAGTCATCTTCATCTCACCTCTCCTCCTCTACCTCAATATAATTCATGGGGTTTTTATAGACTGGAAAGTGAACTGAGTTATATGAGCTTTGTGACAGCAGAGTTACAGCTAGTGGCATCATAAAATGCAACCACATATCCCATCTGGAGGAGTTTACAACATTAAATGCAAGGTACAAGGCTGGTGATACACAGGGGATTTGTTTTTGTTTTTCTGGTGGGCAAGGTAAGTAGGAAATGTTCAAAGAACCTGTGAAAATATCCCCAATGCGTCAAAAGCATGTGGAGAACTGATTAAAGCCACAATGCTGAGGCAACGTTTGCACACTGTTGCCCGACAACAGAAGGTGCCCAAAACATTGCTTTCAATATCACTGCCTTCAATTATAATGATTGAAACCGTCGAGGAATTCTGGAGCAAGCACTGTTGAGACAGATGCAACAAGAGACACTTAAGAGAAGTACATCAGAAACACAGGACAATGGTCATGTAGTTCCCTCCCAATAGACCGAGGCATGTGCAACTGCAAATTACTGACCAGATCATACTGGTTAATTCGGAATAGAAACCAAACTTTCCACAGTTGGCCTACGGAGCGACGATACAAGGAATACACTTTGATGTAAGTTGAGCAGAAAAAAGCATTTAAAGAGATGGATTATGTCCCTTCGACTGCCGACATCTGGACAGCTAAACATAAAAGATTTCTATATTAACGATCTACAAGCGAGGCGAGTTTGCAGCGTGAGAATGCTGCCGTGCGTGAAACTGAATCAGGGGAGACGCACATAATATTGTTGGCACAGAGATGTAATTGTCTTTCATGACTAAAGTAAGTGAGAATACTATAAGTCCTTATCCCCAAACAAGCAAGCGAACACCATGGGGGACAGAGCCTTCAGTGTGGCAGCCCCCACCCTGTGGAACTCTCTCCCAATGGAGATTCGCCATGCTCCAACACTGGACTCTTTTACTCTTGAAAAGACATCACCTATTCTCTCAGGCTTATGGGAAGTAGTTGTTTGTTGTTTTGTTTGGTTGTGTGTTTGTCTGTTGGTTGTTCATTGTTTTTGATGTAAAGTGTCCCTAGGTTCATGGAAGGCGCTATATAAATTCAAGCTATTATTGTCTCCGCCAGGCCGACAGGCATGGCGAGAGTATGTTTTACCCCCTGTCCGTCCGTCGGTCCGTCGGTCCGTCCGTCCGTCCGTGTGTGTGTGTGTGTGTGTGTGTCTGTGAACTGCTAATCTCTGGCACCATTGGCTTGATCGCAGCAGATCGCTCTGCCCCCAATTTTTCACATGGGCCTTTTGTAGCGCCCGTCCCGTGCTGCTGGGACTCGAGCCTTCATCATACAGTGGCAGGAGTTGGCCGGGCTTGACGTGCCGGGACGGCTTGTACACGACCCACTGCTTGTAATGTCTGGCCCCACGTGGCATGGGGCTGTAATCCTTTGCCTGGAGGACTAAAGCGTGGGAAGGGGACTAACAGGACAACTCCACGACTGCTTGGGCCAATCACCCACCCAGCCGTAAAAAAACGATTACAGAATCTGAAACCAGAAGTAACCATACCCACTTGAATCAAGAAAGCCACCCTACTAGTAGGGTACGGATGAATCCCTTGGGCCAAACCCATAGCGAAGCCCAAGGGAGGAAAAGCCTTCTACAATTCAAGTCCAAGTCCAGAATAGGGTGCTGGAACGTGAGAACTTTACATCAAGCAGGGAAGCTAGCACAACTAGCCAAGGAGATGAGAAGGTACAAGGTTAGTATAATAGGAGTTAGTGAATGTAGATGGAACACCTTTGGGGAAGTCACCACGGCCACAGGAGAGCGGTTTCTGTACTCAGGGAGGGAGAGAGAAGATGATCCACATATGCATGGTGTGGGCTTAATTCTCTCGAAAGATGCTGCCAGAAGCCTCCTGGAATGGGAACCAGTCTCTGAAAGGATCATCACGGCTAGATTTGCATCTAAGGGCCGAAATATCACCATCATTCAGTGCTACGCACCGACAAACTCGGCTGAAAATGAAGAAAAGGAGAAGTTCTACCAACAACTACAAGCTCAAACACAGAAGTCGCCAAATAGAGATATCCAAATAGTTCTGGGAGACATGAATGCTAAGGTCGGAACGGACAACACCAAGTGGACAAGCATCATGGGAAAAGAAGGTCTCGGAGAAGTGAACGAAAATGGAACTCTGTTCGCCGACTTCTGCACCTTCAATGACCTGATCATCGGAGGAAGCTTATTTCCACACAAGCCCATACACAAAGCCACGTGGATTTCCCCCGATCTAAATACAGAGAATCAGATCGACCACATAACCATAGCAAGAAAATGGAGGAAGCTACTCCTTGATGTTAGGGTAAAGAGAGGAGCTGACATTGACTCAGACCACCACCTACTGATAGGAGAGTTTAGATTAAAGCTAGCTGCTAAGGCAAGAACAGAAAACAGGGCACAGAGAAAGTTTGATGTCAGGAAATGAAGACATCCCCAGGTCAAAAAAGATGCAGGGCTGACTCTGAAGAACAGATTTGCAGCACTAGCAGGAACAGGCGAGGTGGAGGGAGAATGGGGGAACTGTAAGAAATCCCTCATAGAAACATGCGAACAGGTCCTGGGGTATAGGAAGAATGAAAGAAAGGACTGGATTGCGGATGACACATGGCAAGCCATAGAGGATAGAAGGGGCCTCAAAGCTAAGTGCAACAGGGAACCTGATAGGGAAAAGAAGGAACAGTGTAGACGAGAATACCAACAACAGAGCAGAGTAGTGAAAAAGAAGACAAGAAGGGACAAGAGGAAATATGTCAACGACCTGGCATGTGAGGCAGAGGTAGCAGCTGGACAGCGGAACATGAAAGACCTTTACAGGATCACAAGGCAACTGGCGGGGAAGAACAGGACTATCAGCCGACCAGTCAAAAACAAAGAGGGGCAACTCCTCACACTGGAAACCCAACAGCTGGAACGCTGGAGGGAACACTTCCATGAACTCCTTAACAGACCTCCTCCAGAAGTAACACCAGAGATCCCCACGGTTCCAACCGAAACCCTGAGGATCAATTGTGGGAGGATCTCAAAGGACGAAATAACAAGAGCCATCAAAAAGTTGAAGGCTGGAAAAGCTCCGGGAGTTGACAACATCACCCCTGACATCCTGAAAGCTGACCCAAAGGCAACCACTGAGGTTTTGTACCACCTTTTTAACAACATCTGGGAGACGGAAGTCATCCCAGCAGAGTGGAAGACCGGTTTAATGGTCACCCTTCCTAAAAAAGGAAACCTTAGTGAGTGCAGCAACTGGAGAGGCATAATGCTATTGTCTATCCCTAGCAAAGTCTTCTGCAGGATTATTTTAGATAGGATACAATCAGCCCTGGACAAACAGCTAAGAAAAGAGCAAGCTGGGTTTAGGAAAGATAAATCGTGTACAGATCACATTGCAACCCTGAGAATCATTATAGAGCAGTGCGTGGAGTGGCAAACCCCCCTCTATGTAAACTTTGTGGACTTTGAAAAAGCTTTCGATAGCCTAGACAGGGAAGTGTTGTGGAAACTGCTTGGATACTATGGCCTCCCCTCTAAAATCATCAATTTAATAAAGAACATGTACCAGGATTTCAGTGGCCGGGTGATCAGCAAGGGCAAACTGTCAGACACCTTTGCCATCACAACAGGAGTACGGCAAGGCTGTCTTCTCTCTCCTCTGATCTTCCTCATTGCCATTGACTGGATAATGAGAACAACAACTAAAGATCAAAGGACAGGAATCCAGTGGACCTTGTTTACACAGCTCGAGGACCTGGACTTCGCAGATGACCTTGCATTACTTTCTGAAAACCACACCCACATGCAACAGAAGACAGACAGACTGCAGACAAACAGCGGACAGCTTGGGCTCAACATCAACACCGGCAAAACAAAGACCATGAGGATAAATCCGAGAATACAAGACCCTGTTACACTTAGAGGAGAGGACATAGAAGACGTGGAACACTTCACCTACCTGGGGAGCAACATCAGCAGGGATGGAGGAGCCGACAGGGACATAGAGCTCAGGATCAGCAAAGCACAGCAGGCTCTCTAATAACACCAAGCTACGGATCTTCAACACCAACGTGAAGACCGTCCTGCTCTATGGCTCCGAAACATGGAAGACCACCGATGGCTTAACAAACAAGCTCCAGGTGTTTGTTAACAAATGCCTGCGGTACATCCTCAAGCTATGGTGGCCCATCAAAACCACAAATGAGGAGTTATGGAGGATCACTAAACAGGACAGCATAGTTAGCACCATAAAAAGGAGAAAGTGGAACTGGATAGGCCACACCCTTAGAAAGGACACCAATAACACCACAAGACAGGCCCTGGACTACAACCCACAGGGGAAGAGGAAACAGGGCAGGCCGAGAAACACCTGGAGACGTTCCACTCTCCAAGATCTGAAGGACATTGGAATGAGCTGGCAGGAAGCAAAAGCCCAGGCCCAGAAGAGAGTGAGATGGAGAGCTCTGGTGGACGCCCTATGCCCCTCGACGGGGTAAAGAGGATTAAGTCAAGTTTTGTAGCGCCACCAGGAGGCCGATTTGTGCAAAACACATTTTTGGACAGTACTCCTACATATTTTGTCCAAAAATCCTGTAAATCGGTACACAGTATCTCTATAGTCATTAAACAAAACGTATCTTTCAGATTTTTCATAATCCACCCTGATTGACTAAAATTGGCTTCCAAAGTTTGCAGGAGTACTCAGTTTTGAACAAAATGCCTCAAATCATGAACACAGCATGCAATTTCCGTGAAGTGTTGCACACAGATTCCCACTAGGCCGAGAAATGCCACTTGAAATTTTTCAAATCAGCCTCATGGTGGCGCTATAACAGGCCGATTTGTGTTTTTACCTATAACTGCAAAGATCTGTGTAAAACTTTGTATGCGCACTCCCTAGATGTCAAGGACAAACCTTTTTCACATCTGCCTTTTATAGCGCCACCAGGAGGCCGACTTATGTAAAACACATTTTTGGATATTATGCCTTCAGATTGTATCAAAATTTCACAAAATCGGTACAAATGATCTCTATAGTCATGTGATCAAGACCGATCTGTTTTTCATATTCCATCCTGATTGGCTAAGATTGACATCTAAAGTTTGGAGGAGTGGCCCGTTTTCAACAAAATGCCGCAAATCATGAACGCAGTGTCCGATTGCGGTGAAACTTTGCTCCCTCATTTGCACTACGTTGAGGAACAAATGCCACCCTTTTAACATTGCCCTATTATAGCGCCACCAGGAGGCCGATTTTTTCAACACTTTTCTTTTTTATATTAGTCCTACAAATTTTGTCCAAACATCATGCAAATCGGTACACATTATCTCTATAGTCAAGTGATCAAGATGGTTCCGTCCAATTTTCCTATTCCATCCTGATTGGGGAGACCTGTGCTCCGAGGAGCACTTTTTCTAGTTATTATTATTATTCACTGCAGGGAAAGTTAGACTGGAGTTCTAGCTAACTGAGCAAACCTACATGTACGCTCAGTACTTCCTGAGCTGCCCATCAATGCTTTTTTCTGTGCAATGTTTTCAATCAAGCCCGAGAACACCATTCAAAACCAAATAGAACATGGCGGCTGCATCCATTGAGTTCAATGGAGAAGTGGCGCCATGTTATATTCGGTACCTCAAGCTATATAGGAACACTGCTCTAATTCCCTATAGCTTCGGGGAGATATTAAACTTTCTGGCCATCAGGCTGAGGTTGTGAGCCACTCTGCTACACAAACATGCAAATCATATCTCGGCCCACAGTTTGACCCACAGTTCAAAGTGTCACGAGGCACTTTTGGGGGAAAAGTAACTAATATTATAACTCAAAACGTTATTTGTTGCGAACTAGGGATGCAAATTATCGATCAATTCATTAATTGATAATTGATAACCTTATCGACCGATTAACCAGTTAACTGATAAGCGGCTTTTTTTTTTTATCTGATAATCTTAATTTCAGATTTAAAAAAAAAATCCTAAAAAAGTGCTAAGGAGCCGAGATACAGCCTTTTCAGTAAGTTAAACAAGAAGTGAATGGAGCAGAAAATCTTCAAATCATCATATCTTGGGTTCTGAACATTAAAAAAAATAATAATAATAATACATTTTTCAATTAATTGTTAATTGTTTGATTTAATCGGATAATTTCTTAACGGTAGTTAATCGA
>NC_139962.1:21308264-21330764 GCF_963454915.1 Gymnoscopelus microlampas
TTGGAATTAATGAAAATCCGCTTATATAGGAATTAGGACAATTAGAAAATGTCACAAAAATATAAAAAGCTACTCCTATGAAAAGGCTATCATATTAATGTACTTATAATGACCCTATAAAGTTTATGTTGTTTATAGTATAAACAATTTAGTATAGGTAAGGTTTTGCCAACTCAAATGGTACCAATATCTGGTCTGGCCCAAGGACTAGCTGTTATACTCATGATACAATTAGTCTTTCACAACAGATAATCCCCACATACAACAAGACCAAGAGTACAAAAGAATTCAGTCATGAGTAGCCTAATATAATAAATTATTAGTAAAAAATCCGACTTCACTGTAGTAGCCTTTTCATGAATGATATTTGTACTTAAGCTGTCGTGAAAGTTTATATTTAGAAAAACAGTCCCATAGTAGTAGTAGTTGTGAATTAGCAAACATTTAGACGGCCAAATTCCTTTATCCTCATAAGGGCTAATGCACGCAACTGTTTTCGCCAGGTTTTATTTTCGTTGTATCTCATAAGCATGTGTCCGTTGTCTTTCAACAACACAGCCGTCTGCCCAAGCCTGGTGGCAAAAAGCGTGTGTGCATCAGTGTGGAGCCCCCACCAGGAAGACATAGATTCTACGTCTTCCTGGTCTGTCATGGACTCCACGTCTTCCTGGTACTGTCTGGCATGGACTCCACGTCTTCCTGGTACTGTCTGTCATGAACTCTACGTCTTCCTGGTCTTCCTGGTCTTCCTGGTTTGCCAAGCGTCTACCGTAGATGCTTGGCAAAGCCGGAAGCACCAAGGTGGATTCGAACCCACACAACTCTGCAGTGGTTGGTAGGCACTTTACCACTGGAAATGTGTATTCATTAAACAAGTGTATTTTTTTGTATTAGATTGCACTGTATTAAAATAAAATCGCACAGAATCGTTCTGAGTTAAAATGTATCGTCCCTGAATCATATCATCTTATAAGGGAGAGATACACACCCCTAATGCATAGTACACATTCACACAGGTACTGCACTTCCTGCTCTGAGTGCATGTCTCCCCAGACAGACCCACACAGCCGTAGTCATTTTGCATGCGCTAAAAAGATTGAGTGCCAAGGTGTTAAGGAGATGAGCGAGGGAAAGTGTTGCAGGAATAGATGGCTTGTGAAATTGAGACTACATTTGTTCTTGCACTCTATTTAACAGTAGAGGGGACCGCTGAGATTCACTGTCGTTCTTTAATTTGCATCTCATTTTGTTCCTTCGCACCCGCTTCACATGCTTGTTGTGGCTGTCTCACACTTTCCTTCTGTATCCCACTGTCTGTCTGTCTGTCTGTCTGTCTGTCTGTCTGTCTGTCACACGTTCATCATGTTCTGCCCTTCTCTGTTCCCTTTTCTTTCTCTCTCTGACACACGCACACGCACGCACACGCACACACACCACACGTAAAAGCACATACTGTCCGTTAAAAAGACGTCTAATGAAATGAGCATTTACGAGGTCCTAAACTGCAGTTTAATGTGTCTCATCTTTTTAAAACAGTCTAGGTGACAACTCACAGCTCAAACCGTTCATCAGCTCTGCTTCAATTGGCAAGGTTTACTCCATGTTTTATACTTATAGCATTAAATCAACACTGAGGGGTGCGAGAGACAGACAGACAGACAGACAGACAGACAGACAGACAGACAGACAGACAGAGAGTTGGTTTAGTGCTGCAGCAATGATAGCTTTGCTCTGGGCTAAACAGCTCTCTGTGTGTGTTAGCAGCAATAACACAGAGATTATTATATGCAGCCTAACAGTGTTCCAGTCAATTCTTTAGTCTTATTACAGACTGCAGGGGAAATGGAGGAGAAAACAAAATGAGAAAGAAAATGACAATAAAACAACAGCA
Source organism: Gymnoscopelus microlampas (assembly GCF_963454915.1). Lineage (NCBI taxonomy): Eukaryota > Metazoa > Chordata > Actinopteri > Myctophiformes > Myctophidae > Gymnoscopelus > Gymnoscopelus microlampas. The sequence continues at coordinate 21,310,156 of NC_139962.1, forward strand.
TTATACTGTGAGAGGGAGTAACTGGTAAGCTGAGACGTGCACTCTGACGTGCACTTTGGTGTGCACACTCCTGCAAGGGAGGCTAAAGCCTTGTGTCATGTTGTTAGCTGGAAAATTAGTTATTTCTGGCAAGTGGCACTGCCGTTCAACAAAGTCTAAATGAGGCTTCATGTTTATATTTTGTCTCCCAACAGTCTTGCTAACTCAGTCAAGGAGTCAAGTCTTCAAGTAGGAGAGCAATTCGTCCACACAAAAACAAGCTGGCAGACACCACATCCTCTCCTCTCTATGCACGCGAAAGACACACGTCCGCACTCACAAGCACTTATACAAGGTACACAACCTCATCTACACATGCACACATGTGTCAGGAAATCCCGCTGTGGCGCTGTATAATTCATTATGATTCTTTGTTTCTTCTGATTTGGGGCCTGTTTTCTATGAATAGATGATTACACTACTGTTTCACACAAAACAACAATCTCATATCAGCAGAAACTCGTAAAGCGGTTCTCATCACAAGCGTTTCTGTCTGGCTGCAGAAAATCTTGCATACAAGGTTGATCAGTATCAACTTTGTTGTGCATATTGACAGCAGGCCGTACCTCAATTCCAAAATACTGTATTTTGAATCCATCCATGACAGCTATGCTGCCCTGCCAAGCCAAAGTGCAGTAACTACGTTATTGTGTATCCCAAAGGTCAAATTAGCCTTTGTGATTTTGGGGGATAAACAATTACCTCAAGAACAGATGTGCAATTAGTGTAATATCACTTTTATGCCGATATCCCATTTGGCTGACCAGTTGAATCACCTTTAATTCACTTTGCCTGGGCAGGGCAGTATGGCATTCTTTATTTATAATTGCAAAGTAATCATCCCTCCGTGCTACAGGATAAATATCTGAACTAATCACAGACACGATTGCCGCTTGAACACAAACATACTTAAATCATTAGAGCAAGTAAAGTTTTGGCATGTATGTTTATAGATTGTTTTATAATTGTTCCTATTTGAAACAGCTAAAATATATTTGTTGCAGTACATGCCTACTTGCTGATACACAAAGAGAGAGAGAGAGAGAGAGAGAGAGAGAGAGAGAGAGAGAGAGAGAGAGAGAGAGAGAGAGAGAGAGCAGAAATAAGAATTCACAGGATTCCCCAGCCAACAAGAGCTTATTAGAACATTTGTTATCAGAACAGAGCTCAGAGCTCTGTTCATGATTGCTGCAGCACTCTCCTGTTTTTTGTTTTTTTCCTGTTCGTAAACGTGGGCTGAATTTAGCCCAAGCACTCATTGAGGGGCTAGCAACGTGAATGTACATTGTTCTGCTATCACATGAGAATAAACTCAAACAGGAGCTTATCAATATGATGATGTCCACAGTCTGGGTAGTATTTTGTCAAAAAGGCAGCATTTAATAACTGTAAGATCTGGGGACCCGCTCCCCAGAGTTTTTGTGTTTCCCATCCCGCTGGTTTCCATGGACTGTGATTACAGACCCTCAGCTGCAGACCAAGGGTGTGATTGTCTGTCTGTCTGTCTGTCTGTCTGTCTGTCTGTCTCTCTCTCTCACTCCCCCTCCCCCCCGACACGGTCGAGGTAGATGGCCGCCCACCATACAGTCTGGGTCTGTCTGATGTTTTTCCAGTTAAAGGGAAATGTTTCGTTGCCACTGTAGCAAAAATGCTTGCTCAGGGTGGGACAATGTCGAGGTCTCTGCTCTATATGTAGAGTGTCTTGAGACAACTTGTTGTGATTTGGCACTTAAATAAAATTGAATTGGTTGCCTGCCTGTCACTTCAACCATTACATCACATGTCTGAAACAGAACAGAGAGATGGACCGGAAGCTCCCTGGTTCGATCCCTGCATGGCTCATCCTGGCTTTGAGTCGAAGTGCACTTGAGCAAGACACAGAACCCCCCAATGTCGCCTTGCATGGTTGTGCATGCGTGTGTCAGTGTGTGAATGTTTGTGTGAATATAATACACATGTAAAGCTACCTGTAATACATAAAGGTGTTGTAGAAATGCAGATAATTCTCCTTTTACCAGTTGCTGATTATTTAAAAAAAAAAGGATTGGGGTTGGCGGTGTCATAAGGTAGGGGACAAATCCGGAGAGCAGGGGAATGAGAGCAGAAAAGAAGATAGAAGATAAACTATAGAAGAGAGGAAATGAGAAAAGAAGAGCAGTTGAGTTGAGTTAAAAAGGACAGACCAGAGGGACTGTGCAAGGCATTGTTAATTCACTGCAGGTTTCTATTGATTAACTGTCTACTCCCAGACCACAGAGCTGATATCCCCCCAACTTATGAACACCCACGTTTACTTAGCCTGTTTACACCACCTAATACACAATTACAGTGTGTCTGTTAATACACACTGCAGCTGTGTGTCTGTTACACTAATTAACACACACTGCAGCTGCGTGTGTCTGTTACACTAATTAATACACACTGCAGCTGTGTGTGTCTGTTACACTAATGCATACACACTGCAGCTGAGTGTGTCTGTTACACTAATGAATACACACTACAGCTGTGTGTGTGTGTCTGTTACACTAATGAATACACACTGCAGCTGTGTGTGTCTGTTACACTAATTCATACACACTGCAGCTGTGTGTGTCTGTTACACTAATTAATACACACTGCAGCTGTGTGTGTCTGTTACACTAATTCATACACACTGCAGCTGTGTGTGTCTGTTACACTAATTAATACACACTGCAGCTGTGTGTCTGTTACACTAATTAATACACACTGCAGCTGTGTGTCTGTTACACTAGTGCTTCCTATAATTTTCTGGATCAGGGCCCACTTGAAAATCTTGAAGGTGTTCGCGGCCCACCCATCTGGCCACTTAATGGCTGCCGTGTTAAGTGGTCAGATGGCTGGGCCGCATGCATTTTCAAAGCATTTTCAGAGCATTTTCAGAGATGTTTATTTTGATAATCAATCAATCAATTGTGTTCCGGCTTGGATCAATGTAACCAAAGTAGTATACCGTAAGTTCTTATTTACTGTATTGGTATCACTATGAATACCCAAATCACTGCAAGTGATTACAGTACACCACTTTTTTCAGATAATATATCCATTTGGCGAATCATACGGTTCACTGCAGCTCAACAGTCAATGTGAGAGGTGGTCAGGATATGTATATGAACTCTGCGTTTAAAGGCTTAAAGACCATTGTCTGTGATGGATGCGACTATATGCTCTGGTTCCACACCCGGACAGCAGTGTGGAGAAAGGTTCCGTCCAAAGAGTGTGTTTTGGAGCCTGATGGGAGGCTCAGAGCATGTTCTGGTGTGGATGTATATAGGCTGGTGGATTTCCTGGCATATGGTGGAGGCAGCATATCCTGGAGATCCGTGGGGAAGTGGTGGGTGTGCATTTTGTAAGAGGACAGTAGCAGCAGCAACCTGTCTTCATGTGGCTAAGGCTGGGGATGGAGAGTTTTGTACTGGCAGTGTCAACTTCATGTTGAGGGCCTTCTTCTGGACGTTGTCAAGTAGACCACGATGTAGGTGGAGCACTCATCCAGCTGAGTAAGGCGTGCTCCATGACACTGTAGCTTGTAGACAGTTGCTTGGCTCTCGGTGGTGAGTTTACTGGCCACTCTCCTCAGTGCTGCCAGTTTCTGACTTCAGCTGAGTGTGTCTGTTACAACACTTAATACACAATTCAGCTGTGTGAGAAGTGTGTGTGTGTGTGTGTGTGTGTGTGTGCGTGTGTGTGTGTGTGTGTGTGTGTGTGTGTGTGTGTGTGTGTGTGTGTGTGTGTGTGTGTGTGTGTGTGTGTGTGTGTGTGTGTGTGTGCGCGTGCGTGCGTGCGTGTGCGTGCGTGCAGGTTCGTGCGTGGGTGTGTGTGTGTCCTACCTCGCGTACGTTGACCCAGTAGCCAATAACGGGGTCGGTGGCTGCAGGGTCTTTCTGTGTCCACTGCAGGCTATAGGAGTAGTTTCCCTTCATGGTACGGATGGGGTTGGGTGTGTCATAGTAGAACTCAGCACTGTACGGCCGTGCTACAACAAGCAGGAAGGAGGCGATGAAGTGGAGGAGAGACAGAGGAACGATGAAGTAGGGCGTGGGGAAGAGAGATAGAGAAAGGGGAAGAGAGATTGCTTCTTTAAAAAAGAGACTGCTTGAGTTAAAGGTGGTGAAAGCAATTTTATTGTTATAAAGTGTTTTTGTTAAAGTAGTAATCATTGCTATTGAGTGTTTGTTCAGTAACAGGGGTCTCCCCATCTCTCCGGTTCTTCAGTAAACAAACCCTACATTTTCAGGTCGGCATACCAATGTTATCCAATCAGAACTGAGAGAACACCCATGATCATTTATCAGCTTCAAATTATAGTGGTCAAGTTCCAATTCTGTTACTTGTTGTTGTTGCGTCACGGTTTAGCTGAAACACAATGTAAAGACAACAGCTGATGGTCATCTGATGGCTGAGTTCTGCACCTGCGTGAGAGGAAATAACTCTCTGTCCCAGGAGGTGGCAGTAGTCTGTATCACAGCATATACAGCAGAGCTGTCCTCCTCAGCAAAGATCACAATGGCCTTTACTAGGCCTATAGAAGTATTATTATTTAAGACAATCACAATTATTTTTGCACAATCGTCAAAAAAAATCTCATATTTTTTTCTTTTTACAAATTACTAATTATTATTTTATTACATTTTTTAAAATACGAGTTTATAGATGAGCTATGTCACTACTGTTTATTTATGTATTTGACAATTATAACATTTGATAGCCTATTTGTCTATTTATAGCCTATTTGTCTATTTATAGACTGTATTTGTTATAATTGGTACCAGTCGTTGTTTAAGTTATTTGTCATGTCTGCTGTGTACAAGTTTTGTTTACAAAGGCTCAAAGGCAAATATATATATTCTTTGTTTATATGCTCCAACGTTGAATGCGAAAAACAATTAAATCGTTAATCACCAGTTATTGTATTACAATTAATCATCATCTAAAATGTCATAATCGTGACAGCCCTAGTCGTTACTCAGTAGGCCCACTAGAATTATGTCCTTGGAAAGAATATTCTTGTAAAATTAACTTGGGCAGAACTGTCATGAATACTGTTAATATTATTGGCTTATATTATGATAAATGTCAAATACTATATGTGAATGAATAACGTTATAGTCACACATTAAATTAAAGTCAGCTGAGAGTTATGGTTTCTCAATCATTACTGTCATCCTGACTTTGATAGGAAGGACGGTCACTCAGATGACTGAATAAATGTGCTTTGAATGTGTTGTGGATGAAATATCACATACATCTTCTTTATGAAGATTAGTGTGACATGGGAGCTAGCTAGAAATGGGTGCATATGAAATGGACTTTCTCTGGGTTGTGGCAAGAAGCTTTTTGAAAGTTAACTTTATATTTTCAGTAGCCATGTATGCAACACATACAGTATAGAGTGCACACATTTGAAAAAACAAAAATGCATACATAAAAACATATAAAGACAAGAGCAATGTCCACCACTCAGCCTACCCCTGGCCTAAACTCCTGATTAAGCCCAAACATTCATACTTCACAATCAAATTAAAAATAATACAATGGAATTCTGCCATTACATAGTCAAAACAAAACAAAACAAAACAAAACAAAACAAAACAAAACAAAACAAAACAAAACAAAACAAAACAAAACAAAACAAAACAACAAAAATGATTGAAGACTACTGGGAGGCCTTAAACAAGTGCACCCTTGTACGTCACCCTTGAGTGAATCTTAGATCTAAACTGGCTTCATTAAATCACAAGAACACTCCAGTTTGGGCATCATATAATGGACAACTTTTTGTAATTACATATATTGTAATATTATACACATTGACAGAACAATATAAGTTTATTTTTTATTTAATCATATGGAAATTACTTGAAATTTAACTTTTTGAAAAAGTGATAAAAAAAAACATTGGAAATGTCTAACATTTAAAATCTGATATATTTTTACAATACTCGGGAAGCCTAGCTTCTGTAAAAGTTTGAAATGAACTGTATATTAATAATGAGTATCCTTGTATTTGTTTATAGGGAGTTTAGGTGAGTTGAACAGGCTAGACTTCTTCCAGTCCTGTCATCACAAAAATGCTTAACTCAACATATTTATTATGTATGACCATGCCAAATTATAACTTAAGTCAATCACTGCCAGACTTATTTCTGTCTGGTTTGCCCACTGCCAGCTATTTTCTTTTTTTTACCTTTTCAACTGGTCACAGAAAATGTATATCCATTATAATCGCTCGTCCGGCCATTTGTAAACACACACGGTATGACAGTGGACAGAGGAACTGAATCTGTGCGTCAGCGTCACCCAGAGAAAAAACATTCCAACCGCGACAGCCCCTTGCCTTGTAACAGCATGTTGAAAATAGCATGTCTCGCGAAATGCCGGTCAAAAAAAGTCAACTCAAGATACAGCTGTTTTAATGAAAACGCTAAACAGGAAGTGGACGGAGGCGGAAATCTTTGGATGACGTTATTTCCGGATCCTTGTGAGTAGAAAATGAAGTGATCACTCGCGTGATAGAGAACAGCGCGATCTTTTATAAAACCACAAAAAAACGAATTCTCGTCGAATCTCGTCCTTGACGGTGTGGCCGTTTGGACGAATTCTTGTCATAATACGGCCTTGGCAGTCAATGAGTTAAGTACAAGTTCCCCCCCACATTATTTGAATAGCCAGCAATTAACATTATCTGTTGCCCTGTGATATGTATTGTCTTCATCAACTCACCAGACACATCAAACGTGCACGTGGACGTGCCAGCCACATTGCTGATTCGGCCCTCGTAGGATCCGTTGCTGGTGGGGTCCAGCTTGAACCTGAGCTCCGGGGTGTCCTTCAGGTCCGGTGGGGCCATGCGGACCGCTTCACCGTTGCGGAACCAGCGCACGTTGGTGAGACGAGGAGGGTATGAGCGCAGAACGGTACAGCGCAGCGTCACAATCTGGTAGTTCCTGGAACGCACTTCCTGGAAGACCGGGTCTAGGATGGGAGGATCTAGAAACAAGACGGATGTTTTAATCAGGTTAAGGAGATTTTTCAAGATCATTATGTTCTGGATAAATTGATTGATTGATTGATTGATTGATTGATTGATTGATTGATTGATTGATTGATTGATTGATTGATTGATTGATTGATTGATTAATTGATTGATTGATTGATTGATTGATTGATTGATTTTTAAGTTTCTCCTCATGTGGTTAAATAATACTTACTGTGTTTATTGGTTGATATACATTTATGGTACATACATATTCTCATGGGTTTGTTTGTTCTTTCTTTCAAACATTCAGAATCAGCTTTATTGTCAGCTCACAGGTTTACAGCTGTAAATAACTTGTGTTTTTCATGCATGCTTCATTTTGTACAGTAGGTGTAGATATGGGTGTAGCTACTGTACATCTACTGTACATCTACACCCATCCCTTGCTAAATGCCAACATTTAATTTAAAGAGTCTACACCATCAATTAAAATAATAATAATAATAATATTTAATATCATATTGTTTATGTCCCTCAAACGTTTTTCAAAAGGTTTGAGCCTAAATCAAGCCTCAGATATAATACTCATTCCAACTAACTTCTCTCTGGCTTATAAAGCACTTTCACCTGCAATACCACATTGTCCTGATTGAGCCAGTTTGTATGCATGTTAGGTTCTGTGTGGAAAAAGTAAAACAAGAAAATAAGAACTTTGGAACTGAAAAACGGGAGGGATTGTACGACCAAATCAGTTTGGCCTGTTTTGAGACCAATTTACAGAAAACACCAGATTTGCTGTGAAAGCCTAAGTGTTCAAACTGGGGTATTTTTGGGGATAGAAGAGAGGTAGGGGAGTCCCTTTAATTTAATTATATATTGTGAATTGTAAAAAGAAAGACACGTGAACCTCAACAAGCCATGTTGTCATCCTGAACATAATGTTAGCACCATTAGGGCTCACTCTCATCCTCCCTCCACAGTCAGTCCGAGACAGTCTGCGCTAACCTCTGTGCACCAGCTGTAATTAACATGTCAGCAGCCATCTCTGGATAATAACCATCTAGCTGTCATTACCCGCAGGTCAGCGGAGCTGGAGCAGCAACACAGCCAATCAGCAGCCAGCTAGCACACCCCCTCCAGCTAATCATAGATATTAGATGAGATGCTAACGTGGCTAATACAGTCTAATAGCTGATGATAAGGAGTGAAGTCCCCTGGGAGGGGAACTGAGCTTGGTGTCATGACTGTAAATCTGTGGTGCGAGGGAAAGACGAGCGACTAATCTGTTTTTTGATATCATTTTCTCTCAGAGGAGATTTAACTGGATCGACTGTAAAAGAGGAGGAGGAAAAAAAGAAGAGGAATGACAGAGTGACAAATGGATGGGTTAAGGGGCTGAAAGAGGGAAAGGTAGAGTAATGAGTTGGTTGGAGGGCAGAGTGAGTGCAGAGCGCCGAAGAGAGAGTGAGAAGGAAGATGAAGATTGAGAAGAGGATGTGAGTCGCTCTGGTAGAAGAGAAATCCCTGGAGAGATACAGAGGCCAGGTGAGGAGAAAGAGAGATAGATAAAGAAAGAGAAGAGGGGGAGGTGTAAGTGACAGATCTGTGAACAGAGAGGAGCAGAGGAGAACTGGCCTGACACACTGACTCACGCACATACACTAGTCTATTTCTTTGTGCACGTGTGTGTACTCGTACGTGTGCTTGTGTTTCATAAAGGGCTTAGTGACAGCTGAACTAATTTAGAATATTATCCAGGTTATGTGCGCTGGTCAATATATATATATCGCCTTAGTGCTCGATGTCCACTTCTGCCAACTCAGTGCCATCTGATTGCAAACTAATCATGTGGGAATCAGGTCTGATACCCGGTCATCAACATGGTTTACATGATAAAGGCTGGCCTCAGCATCAGCATCAGGAGTGAAAGTTACCTGACTAAGCATCAAAGTATGACGATTCAGGGGAATCGGGAGAATGTGTTGATTACTTTATCTCATAAATGATTTTCTTCATTTTAGCTTTCTCTCCCTCAACCTCTCTCAGGCATTACCTCTCTCTTGTTCTCTTTCTTTCCCCTCTCTCTACTCTGCCCGCCCCAACCTCTCCACTTTCTTTCTTATTCCCCCTATTCTCTCTACCTTCCCTAACCGACCCCCTTCTTGCTCTCGCTCTCACTCTCTCTGTCTGTCTCTCTAGAGTGGGGAGAGCCACCTGCTCTATAAATCAGGTCTGCATGAGAGTGCAGCACAGCTCTGACTGTGGCCCTTCCTTCCCGCCTACATTAGCAAGCCCTGCAAATCCCCCTTCATCCTCTAGAGAAGAGAAGAGAAGAGAAGAGAAGAGAAGAGAAGAGAAGAGAAGAGAAGAGAAGAGAAGAGAAGAGAAGAGAAGAGAAGAGAAGAGAAGAGAAGAGAAGAGAAGAGTCCCTGTGCTGAACCAAGTCATTGTTCATTATTAGACTGGTTTAATGAACAGTCTCATGCAGAATTATTCAACTGTACAGTTCTGTCCTTGGTAGGATCTCAGCCCTTCATGAAGTTAAGTGCTCTGGGCACATTTCCCATGCATGGGGATTTGGCAGGTGTGTTCTTTTGGCTTTCTTGTTCTGTTCTGTCCAATACAATTACTTGTATTTGTATGTGCTTTGGTTTCATATGAATACTGCCTTTCACAGCTTCAGTTTGCAGGGCATTACTTGTTTGGAGGAAGCCAAATGGACTGCGTAACTGCATTATAATTAAAATATATTAAACTGAATTGAACTGCCTCAATTAAAAGATAGCAATAACAATTGTCTACTTAAATAGGCATAATTCACGCACATCAGTTCATAGAGTAAACAGAAAACAATGGCACTATAACAATAATACTAAATATAGCTGCAAGCAGCAATAAGCGGTTTCGAGGGAGAGGGAGAGAGGCAGAGAGGCAGAGAGACAGAGAGAGAGAGAGAGAGAGAGAGAGAGAGAGAGAGAGAGAGAGAGAGAGAGAGAGAGAGAGAGAGAGAGAGAGAGAGAGAGAGAGAGAGAGGGGCAGTGAGAGAGAGGCAGAGAGGCAGTGAGAGAGAAGCAGAGAGGCAGAGAGAGAGAGACAGGCATGCAAACAGCCCCGAGGTGAAAAAGGTGACAACATGTTGTTTTCTTTCGGGTCAGGTGTCACAAAATTGCCCTATTTGGTTTCAAAAAGGTGAGAGAGAGAGAGAGAGAGAGAGAGAGAGAGAGGGGCAGAGAGGCATAGAGGTAGAGAGAGAGAGAGAGAAAAAAAGAAAGAGAGAGAGAGAGAGGCAGTGAGAGAGAGAGAGAGAGAGAGAGAGAGAGAGAGAGAGAGAGAGAGAGAGAGAGAGAGAGAGAGAGAGAGAGAGAGAGGCAGAGAGACTACTCTAGATCACTGGTTCACAAAACATTTGCCAATAAAGTTTTTTTTTGTCTTCTCAGAATGGAAACTAGTGAAAATAGTCGATCTATAAGCTCACAACGCGTAGCTGTATGAAAAGTTGTGAGATTGTAGATTTTTTAAAATTGCACATGTCTGAATTAACACATTGCCTGCCAGAGTTTTTTCAGATTTTTTGCTGTTGTCTGCCAGGGTTTTGCCATGATTTTGGTACCTGTTCGCGTAGCCACAGATTTTTTTCCTCCAGTATGATTGATCCCCAGATGGTTTCTAATCACAGATGAGATTCAGGTGTGGTTTCACAAATGTCAACGAGGTCATTTTGACCTCGTTGACATGTGTTGTTTGATGTTTCAATATAGCTCAAAACCAGTAGTTTTAAACCAAAAAACAAAGTGAATTGTTTGTCCGTTTGAATTTTAACATTGAAGTGAATGGAGCAGCAAATCTTCGAACATTTTTAGCTCCTAATCTGTTCGTAATTCGACAAGGGTTGAAATTATAAAAAAAACCAAAAAAAAAAAAAAAAAAAAAAAAAATCAAAAAAAAAAAAAAAAAAAATCCTTTTTTTCCATGACGTATATATACGTCTTTGGCGGACAACAGCTGATAATTAAAAGACGTATATATACGTCATTGGCAGCCATTGTGTTAACAGGGTCATGTTTTGTACAATGCAATTTAAATGTAAACTGTAATAAGTGGGGTTTGAATCAGGGACCTTCGGAATATGAGGCTAACATTGTACTGATCAAGCTATTCAATCCACAGCCTTGGTCAGTGAAAAAGGAGAATGCAACAAAACAAAACAAAAGGGGGAATGAAGTACATCATACATTGAAAATAACTACTCTCAAATAAGCGTTTCATTTAACAATTGCACATTTATTCATTGATACAGTCATGTTGTGTGCACTGCAATTGAGATGAAGTCTGCACGAGGTGGGACTCAGGAATCGAACCCGCGACCTATGGATTCACAGGCTGCCTCTCTTCTCATTGAGCTAGAGATGTAGCCTCCCTGATGGTGTCTGTTGATATCTATAGGTTTTTCCGTCCGTTATGAACCAAGCCTCTGTTTCGCTAACTACTCTAGATCACTGGTTCACAAAATATTTACCAATAAAGTTTTGTTTTGTCTCCTCGGAATGGAAACTAGTGAAAATAGCGCCCCTCTTTGACCAATTGGAGTAAGATTGGTTTCAGTGATACTTGGAATGACCCTCTACATTATTGCAAAGTTTCAAACAAATGTGAGTCTGCATGTATGTGCTAGGGGCAGATGAATAATTGTCATAAACCTGCAATGTTCATTGGCTCATAAAAGCTTAACGTTTTCACTAACGTTTCACGTGTAAAACGTTTCGTGCAGATTGCTCAAAGATCCCAGGACGAGATAGATTTTTACTGTTTTTCATATCATTCAAAATGGTGGGAAATCTAAAGGTCAGAGGTCAAAAGTCAGAGTGTGAAAGTTGTTTCATGGCTGTGGATCAAACAGGGCATGAGTTGTAACTGTTCAAAGTTGGCATTTTCAATTGAGTGCTACAGCGCCACCCTTTGGCCGATGGTTGTGAGTTTCGGGTCTTCACCGTTTGGCATAGCCCTCTACCATATTACCAAGTTTCGTAAAAAGCGTATGCACGGTTGGGCCAGAACTGAAAAAACGGCGGAGGAAAAAGAAAGCCAACAGTACCAATAAGGCTTCGAGCCTTACAGGCCTCGAAACCTTAACAATAATTGTTTTCAAAAAGTGTGTCTGTCTACTCATTCTGGTGTCTCATTTTTGGACTGTGCAGTCCTCGCTTCTTCTCTGTGCCTCTTAGTGCAGCTCGTTAATTTTTCATGGTCTGACGTTGGTCTTCAATTACAATAAATTCTGGGGGCTGTGAGAACTGTGGTCACGGACAGACGAGAAGATGGCGTTTTTTCTGCCTTGTACATAAAGGTAATACCAGATTCAAATAACCTTGACATTAGAGTTCTCCTTTAATATCTTTCTCCAACAATATGTATTCTTCTCATGAATAATGACACAGGATGGGCGGTGGATAGAAAAGGTTCCAATTTTTTCGTATGTTAATGGTTAGTACAGTACTGTAGCAACAAGAGGCCGGCCATTTGTTAGCTGTGGTGGTGAAGAGGTGCAGACACAAGTACTAAATTCAACAACTGTGAAAAACACTTGAACTTGAGAGCTGAGTTAAGCTTGAACTTAATGTAGGTTAAGTTCAAGCTTAACCCATGCTGAGACTCACAAAAATGCTTTCACATTTTGATTGAAGTAAACCAGGGTTTCCCGCAGTGCTTTTCCACCTTGAGCTGAGAGACATCTGCAAGATGAAAATGTCCCCAGCTAATCCTGAGGAGCAACATTAACAGTTGTACCAGCATAAGTATCAGTAGGAGTCACACTCATACTTACACAGAACGTTGAGTTGGACCTGAGCTTCACGTCGTTTAATGTTGAGGCCATTGTATTGAGCGGTCTGGCAGCGGTACGGCCCCATCATGTCCCTGGAGACGTTGGTCAACCTCAGTGGGCCGTCGCGAGTCTCCTCAACTGGCTTCCCAGACGGCATCAGCAGGTCCTTGTCCACCCGCGACCACAGTAACGGGGGCCGCGGCTTCCCGTCTACCAGGCACACCAGCTCGGCATTTCCCCCCTCTCGTACGCTCACCACCTGGCCCCCTGCTGGCACCGTCAATATCGGAGGAGTGACTAGAGATGGAGAGGTAGAAAGAATAGGAGGAGACTTAGTAAAAATATTAAAATCCCTTGTTACATACAATAGATAACAACCAGACATAGCTCATGAAGCTGAGAGCATAACATCTGTTTCCTTAATACCAACTAATCATATATTTACATACAGGGTTAGGGTGCGGGTTTGGTTCGGGTTTAGTATTGGAAACGTCGGAGCGCTGCGCTGTCGGAGGAATGCGCTGTCGGACTAACGTACTGCACCCATTTACATTAGCCCATGCTAACAGTCGATTGATATGTTTGGCTTGTCTCCTAGCAACATGACAGCATTCAAATGTTTGACTTGTCTCCTAGCAACATGAGAGTGTTCAAATGAGATGGTTGATACTGTATGGTGTTCTTCACCATCGTTACAAACTGCTTTAAAATAAACATAAACGGCAGTGATGAACAAGTTAAAAGAATCAACCACAAAAAGAAAACATTTGCACTACTGGCCTACTGGCATCTTTACCCTGCCCCCAGCAATGAATGGCAGGTTGACTGGTCCTGACTGTTTGTTTGTTTGTTTATTTGTTTGTTTGTTTGTTTGTTTGTTTGTTTGTTTGTTTATTAGCAGGATCATTTGGTCAAGTCACACTCCAGGTCAATACGTCATTGTTAGCATTGCAACATAACTTGAGACACACACACACAGCAAGATTTTCATGAAACTGGTTGGGGAATGATCAGTAGCCACAAAGAGATGATTAATGTGGCCAGGTGCACTTTCAAACTCAAGATCAACATTTAGATGGCTTTTCAACAAACTTTGTGGGGATAATGGGCTGCTTCCAAAGGATGGACACCCAGGTGCATTTGTCTGTTTTCTACTGAAATTGGTCTCACTTCTATCTCTCTATTTAAAGAAACGTATAATCCCTGTGTATGTATATATATATATATATATATATATATATATATATATATTAGGGGTGTGCCGATACACTAATTTCACCAAACGATACGATACGATATTTGGCTCACAACGTCGATACGATTTCGATACGATACGATACGCACTTTTTTTATTATGAAAATATATGGAGGAGAAAAAAAGAAAATGCAAACAAATAATTCTGTTTTTGCATTATTCAGACATGCAAACTTGTAGCTTTTCAGCTACAATAGCCGTTTTGAATCCAAATAGTATGACACCTGACCCGAAAAAAAAACATGTTGTCACTCTTTTCACTTCGGGGCCGTTTGCATGCCTGATTATTATGATTGTAAAAAAACGATATTTTTTTTTCCCAAAACGATACATATCGTCACGAAAACGTATCGCGATATATCGCGGGACGATATATCGGCACACCCCTATATATATATATATATATATATATATATATATATATATATATATATATATATATATATATATATATATATATATACCTATATATGTATATATAAGGGGGGGAGAAGAAAGTAATGGAGCAGGAAGTGAGATAAAAAACTGAATGTGAAAATGGAGTGGGAGTGAAAGACAAGGACACATTTGTTCTTCTTCTGAAACTCAGCCAGAATGAAAGAAAAACAAACAAAAGAAGCATGCGGTGAGACGAGACCAGACACAGAGCTGTTAATCAATTAGAAGACAGACATCCAGGACTCACATGAAAGACAGAACAAGTGAGGTATGAAAGGATGAGGCGAGAGAAAGAAAGAGTGAGAGATCACAGCACACTCTATTCATTCTTGTGAGCGTGTGTGCGTGCGTGCGTGCGTGCGTGCGTGCGTGCGTGTACACAAAAGCTCTAAGTACACAGCGAAGTAATCTTCAAACTTTCGAAAAACAAGACATGACACACAGTCATGTATATCAGCTTGCTTGCTTTTTTCTGTGTGTGTGTGTGTGTGTGTGTGTGTGTGTGTGTGTGTGTGTGTGTGTGTGTGTGTGTGTGTGTGTGTGTGTGTGTGTGTGTGTGTGTGTGTGTGTGTGTGTGTGTGTGTGTGTACACATACTTTACTTAAATTTTGAGGGATTTTTTTCACTTCAGTCCTATATATTACTCTGTGTCAGAGTGATTTGAACCGACGGCAGGCGTGTATAGTAGCCATAGAGGCGAGAGGCGTGTCTAGCAGCCAGGACGAGACCGCCTGTTCAGAGTATGGGAAAGTATCCCCATTGGCTTAAAGGACAGCCAATGATCGAAAACATGTCGAGAATATGTCGAACACGTGACACTATAGTGCTCAGTCTCTTCTTAGACCAGTGTGCTTTGCAAGCTGGTAAAAACAAATCCACTGCAACAATGGTAACTACTACTACATATACTACAGTACCAAATAAGCCACAATTCATTTTGTGAATATCAACACAAAATGGATAAGACAAAATGTCTAGTATAACATGTTTGTTTAGCCTATTTTGCTATGTTTTGATATGCTAATACACACAGCAGGGTGACATTCAGTGTTCTGCCCAACTACGGTAGCTTACTTAACAGTGGATATAATTTCACACAGTTTCATCATGATGCAAAATGCTTACAACTCAGCAAACACATTATTGTCTTATTGTTGTAGGCTATTATATTAAGAGGGAGGGGGTGGGGGGGAGTGGGTTTGCCTAGAGTGCCATACAAGCTAGATCCGGCCCTGAGTTTGTGAACAAAGAAGCACAAATCATAATGCAGTGTTGACTGGTGAAGACACACTATACAGACTGACTACTTGCGGGCATGTCAATATAGGCTACTGTGGTTAGAGCAAATTCCGCATTTGACCGACAAGGTTTTGGTCATAGAGCAGGTGCACTAGGCTTTGTTTTGAGTTGATTTGATTTGATATTGGTAAAATAAATATGAGTAAACACAATATAACTTAAACTCAGGATATACACATAAAAGCGTAATAAAACGACCAATGTGGCCCTGCAAAACACAATCAAACAAATAGTCCCAATACATTACATAGCACGCAGCACGTCACATGAACAACAAAAATATTTTTTGCAGCTTCAATAATCCTCAGCGGTCCTGGGGGATTGGTTTATAGTCTACGTCTCATTAAGTGAAATGGAAATAGCAATGTTTATAAATATTCACCAAAAAACAACAAAAGGGAACAATGTTGGTATATTTTCAGATTATTATTATTATTATTATTATTATTATTATTATTATTATTATTAATAGGCCTATTGATTTAGCAAAATCTTTGGTCGATGGCCAACCGTTATTAAAAAAAAATACAATTAAGCTAGACAAAGCAGAGTGAGTGGGGAAGTCAGTCCCAAATCTCACCGCTGTTCTGTGTGATGTTTACATCCACGCGGAGCTCCGCTCCACGGCTACCGGGGAAGTTGGCCATGCAGCTGTAGGTGGCCAGGTCACGGAACTTCATGTCCACGATCTCCAGGCTGCTGGTGCCGGGCGCCATGTCGGGGTCGCTGCGGAGCAGGATGAGGCTGTCCGAGTTGTAGACGGGCGCCCCGTTCTTGAACCAGGTGTAGTTGACCTTGTCCTGAGGGGAGGCGTCAACGTGGCAGGACAGCTTGAGGTCACGACCCATCTGGATGCTCTCGCTGTCCTTGTTGGAGTCTGGCGTGATCTGGAATGTCAGGTTGCTCATCGCTGAGAGAGAGAGAGAGAGAGAGAGAGAGAGAGAGAGAGAGAGAGAGAGAGAGAGAGAGAGAGAGAGAGAGAGAGAGAGAGAGAGAGAGAGAGGGAGAGAGGTTAAATGAGATGGCAATTGGGGGCATCATAGCATAGAAAGGGTATGGGGTGATCGAAGGGGAATGACAGGGTGATGGATGGAAAAATGAACAGAGAGAAGAGTTCGCTCTGCAAAATGAGAGACAGACAAATAGTAATAGAGAGAGAAAAGAAAGCAAGATAAACATAGGGAGAGAGTGAGGAAAAAAGTGTGAGAAGGAGATTGAAAGAGAGCTTTGTTGATTTGTCAGGTTTAAAGAGAGACAGAGAAGGGGGTAAAAAAAAGTTGGGAGGTGGGACAGAAGGACGGAGCAGGAAAAGAAAGACAAACCAAAGACATGTTGTCTTACAGTACACAGAAGAAGAAGAAGAAGAAGAAGTAGAAGAAGTCTCTGTCCTCCACAGAGGACAGAGACGAGTGGAGAACAAGAGAGGAGCACTCCATCTAAATACCTTCAGAGCTTGTTAACTAGCCCCCCATGTGGAGCTGGGGCGTGTTTAGTATGTGGTTAACACAAACACTTTGAATTCACTAGGTCTCCTGTGTGTGTGTGTGTGTGTGTGTGTGTGTGTGTCTACAGCATGAGTGTCTTGCCTGCCTGAATGCATGTGGCGATTCCGTAAGTGTGCGTCTGTGTGTCATCTTGTCACCTGTACTGATGTGATGTGGCCTTCAGGTCCATTAAGCCAACAGCGTGAATCCACCCGGCAGACATTCTCTGCAACAACTAACACAAGAGGCAAACACTAATTGCTTGCACTCTGCTCTAACTAATTAGAGTGAGTAAAGATTATTAAAAGAGAACAAGAACAGCCATCAGGGAGACAGAATGGAACTTGTTTGTTTCGACATCTGGGGACTTAGCGAGGATCCTAGCTTAACCCCACTTATCCTGACCAAGCATTTTCATGGTGGTCCATGCAATCTGAACCTCCCAAATACATGCAGACACACAAAGAATGCAACCGCACACAACCTCACACACCCAGCTACTCACTCCTGACTATGAGGTTGGCGTTCCTTCGCGCGGGGTTCCCCACGTTGTTGACGGCCGTGCAGTTGTAGAAGCCAGCGTCTGTGGCCGTGACGGAGCGCAGCAGCAGTGAGCCGCCCCGCACCTGGGCGCTGAGTGGCATGGGACCCGGGTACCGAGACCAGGTCACGGTGGGCGCGGGGAAGCCAGCGATCACCTCACAGATGATCAACACGTCCTGTCCGGGGTCCACCACCAGAGTCTCGTTGATGGACAGACGCAGAGCGGGCGGAGCTTGGGGTGGGACAGAGAGTGGAATAAAGTGTGGTTCACTGTCTTCTGTGGTTTTCTAGTGTTCTAGATTATTGATGTGGGTGATTTAAAAGTGATCTATGATTATGTAACAGAGTATGGCCTGCGAGAAACAATGGCAGTCAATCAATTTATATTTGCATATTATAATTAGTATTTAAGAGACAATAATAATATTGCACAATGGAATTATAGGATCCATGCATGTACTGTAAGTAATCACTGTCACTCTATACAGTATTGTGACATTTACAGGTGAGCATGCATGTGTGAATGTGTGAGGGATGGAGGAGTACGTGCGTGAATGTGTGCTTGCACATGTGCGTGAACTTGTGATTTCCTGCTATATCAATTTGCATAATCCCTGTGCTTGCTTAATGTTGGAGCCACTACTTGATGAGCATAGCAGATGAACATGACTTGATGTGAAATTAACTCCTAAATGCTCCTCAGTAGCACTTAACGTCACAGCGCATTGAGATGAGCCTCTGGCAAAGTCAATATCATTTAGAGCCGGGATACATCCGTGCACCACTTGACTGCTAAACATTGAGGCAACACTTGTCTATTGCCTTGGTGCCTTGGCCTAAGCACATTGAGTCTGCACTTGTCGTATGAAATATGCTGACTTGACTTGACTAAACACCGAGGCAATAGACAAGTATTGCCTTAAAAGATCACTTTCACAGGCTTCTGTCATGTACAGCAAGACACTGAAGTATGTGACACTTTAGAATTTAACTTTTAGTCCCAAGCGACTTATTATTCATAGTAAAAAAAAATCCTTCAGAATTTCTTAGCAAAACTTCATGTAGACCTCACAGCAATTCTATCTACTGTCATGATGCTCCTTGATCATGCAAACTCCTTGGGCAGTTATATGAGTGCATAAAATGTATTCCACTTGGGGATTTTTTTCTCCCTTCTGTACCATGTTTTGTCGACATCTAGATTGAAGTAGAATGATCTGCTGCTATGACACTTTGCAGAGACTAGGAACTATTTTCACAGCCAGCAGCCAGAAGTAAAGGTCACGCTAATTGTTCAACCTGGCCTGTCTCAATTACGGTACAGACATTAAAAGAAAGACACACACCACGCACGCACGCACGCACGCACGCACGCACGCACACACACACACACACACACACACACACACACACACACACACACACACACACACACATAATGATGAGAAAACAGATATTCTGTTTTTCCAAAGTGAATACAGGATGCTGAGTGATGAAAGGTATCTGAGTTTTTGTGGCTCCTCTCAGGGAATAAACAAACCTCACCTCAGAGCCAAGACATCTGAACTGAAGCAGACATGCTCCCATACATAGAAAAGCACAGACAGGTATCTAGCCAATTACCAGCGGCGATGTGTGTGACCGCTGTGAACCTGTTTTCATTCAGGGCAAAATAATGTTGCCCACTTTAATTTGGACCCCAGTCACCCTGTTGTCACCCTTACTGATGCATTCTGACTACAATGCCTAGAAAAACAGAACGTAATATTAATATGTAGGATGTTGAAATATGTGGATATGTGGATGTTGAAATTGTGTTGAAAAGCGTTGAGCCTAATTAGAGTCTTATTTGTTTACAGTTGACTTTCAGGATCTGTAAATTCAAGGGAGGTTCATGATAGGATCGCAGGCTTCCAGAAACAAAGCATGGTTTTCTTTTACCTTTTCTACCAACAAACCAATCTAAATTCCTATACCTAATACCTATCATTTTAACTATGATCACACTCACTGCATGGAACTAGTAAAATGTTGCAATCTACACAAGAAGTCAGAGGATGGAGATGTTTAAAATCGGATCATGGACTGGTATATCATATTAGTTTGCAGATCTGATTTGTCAATAAATAAATTATAAACTGATGGCAATTTAAAGGATCTACACCATGAATTAAAAAAAAAATAATAATAATAATATCATATTGTTTATGTAGGCTAACAAGAGGACTCTACCAGGTAATGGATGATGGCTTGTCATCACTGGAGAGGGAAAAAATAACCTCATCTGACAGGCCACCAAGTGTGACACCCATGGCCTGGGTGTGTGCGTGCGTGCGTGCGTGTGAGCACGTGTATGTGGTCCTGTAGCATGTGAACCTGCGGTACCAGTTTTTTTTTTCATGAACACCATTGTATGCAGGACACATATGCGCACGCACGCACGCACGCACGCACGCACGCACGCACGCACGCACGCACAGACGCACGCAAACACACAAACACACACACACACACACACACACACACACACACACACACACACACACACACACACACACACACACACACACACACTGTACTGTACACACACACACACACACACACCATCGCCCGCAGGGCATAAAAGATAGATTCCCAAGACAAAGGGTGAAAAGGAGACATAATCAGAGCCATAGCAGAGGTCTGGCAGGAGAGGACAATAAAAGGAAAAGACACAGAGCAGTAGCAGTGAAA
>NC_139962.1:21335764-21408680 GCF_963454915.1 Gymnoscopelus microlampas
AACCTGCTGCCCATTTCACCAGCACAGGTGGCACAATAAATTCCCTGGCTGCTGTTTGAGACCAAATCTGCATTGTTTTGAAAAGGTTGGGTCAGGATCTAAAGGCGAGTCACAGGGAAAATAAATTGTCTCCCTGAGAAAAAAAGGGCAAAAAAAGAAAGAAAGTGAAAGTTATGCAATTACTTTTCACATTTTATGCAAGACTGCTACCAGTCTGCTAGCATTTGTTTTCCCCAAATCCTAACATTCACCTTATGCTAAATGAAATGCATGATAGCAGAATAGTGTCATATGTGCTTACAAAATCAGATTTGAAAGACTAACATTCAGGGTCCGGCCAGGGTTGACATTGTGCTCATGAACTTGAAGCAGTACTACCTGTCAACCAGTAGGTGTCCAACCAAACACCAGAGTCAATTTTTTAATGCTGTGGAGTAGTGATGGGTCGTTAATGATCGAATTTGCTCAAAATAACCAGTTCATTGCTGTGAACGCTATCGTTCATGACCCCATACTCTCCCCCCCATACACAGAACGGGAGGGCGCGCTGTACGCGCGACGTAATAATAACACTCCCTTGATAGTTTTTTCAATAGAAAATAGCGCTACTGAACGAGAACGTGAACGAATAATTTGAATGAAATCGTCCGTTCACTGAAATGAACGTTTTTTTCCCACCACAAGTTAGGAGACCACCTCGAACCACTGCAGCTGTGCTACTGTAGATAGGCCTACTGTATGAACATACTCTACCATACAATGTAGCATGTAGCATGACAATAGATAAGACTATGTTCAATCCCAGGGTTACGAAAACTCAGAACCCTTCAGACACTTGTTTTTTATTTATTTATTCAGGCGATTATCCTCTGGGGCCATATGGACGACTCTGTGGTTTAAAACCAGAGGTTCAGATTTAGGTCTACACTACAGCCACTTAACACATATTAGCTGCCATGGACGCAGATCTGCGTTCTATTAAATAAAACCGTGGGCTGCCAGAATAGGCCAGAACGCAGATCTGCGTTCTATTGTTTAATTGTGGTTTAATAGACGATCGCGCTGTTTTATTTACATTCCGAGATCTGTTTAGTTTTCCACTTCAAACCAGTGCTTCTCTATCTGTTGTGTGTGTTTATAAACACAGCCAGATAAACGATCAACAAACGATCAACGATTCTGTGACCGGTTGAAAAGGGTTATAAAACGCGAATCGCTGGCAAGGGGTGAGTACATTATGAAGAAACTCTGGCAGTCAATGTGTTGTTAATATTTGCGTTTCTGCATTGCTGCAACCTTCTCAACAGAACATTCTCTTGTAATAATCCTTTTGTAAGCTTATCATGTCATCTCCAGCTCCATTCTCATATCTCAAATTGTAAACAAAGAGACAGCGGGAAGAGGAAGTGCTCTGCAAAGTGCATATCTCTGTCCAGCTGGGTTGCCTCGCCAGGGCTGTGTACACAGGTGTGTTCAGTCCTAATAGATTTTATTTGTTCAAGCGGCACGATAACAGTCAAATTAACACTGCCAGGGACGTAATATTATGTCATCTGGTGTTTTTTAGTGATTACGCTAGAGGGCACTCTTCGCCAACCTATCAATGATGCCTTGACTTCAAGAGAAGGATCAACCGGAAATGACATAATCTAAAACATTTTCACCCCGTCCGCTACAATGTTATCAGATTTATAAAAATACACATAGCTCAGAGACTGTGTTGCTCAGATTTCTTTCCCTGATTGCGTTTTTGGTGAAAACTAGCTATATTCAAATGCAGACAACTACAGAACGGACAATCGCGGTTACAATGTTTTCTTTCCGGTGGAAAGAAGAGAGACTGGTTTTTCCACCGAGACATCGTTTGTTTACATCTGCTTTGAAAAAAATATGTCAAAAAGACTCAAAATAAGGTAAAACCGCTGGCAGTGGCGGATGAATTAATTAATTAATACCTGGCAATGAATGTGTCAGAAACAAATCCATTAACTCCAAACAGCAAAATATTGGGCAGAAAATGTGTCCATAAGCTCACTGTAAAATGGTAGTTATTTTTCATAATATTTCACTTTGATGTCTCGCTTATGGGAGAGCGCCACCTGGCGTGATCACAGAAGCATTACTTATACACTTCCAGACGATTTCATTGGCTGGACGTGGCCGTCACCTGACCAGGATGGCCCTGCCCCTTTGTCCCAAAGGTGCTGGTCAGTGGGGCTAAACCTCATTCAGTTTCTCTTCTCGCGAGGAACAGAGAATTAATCCCTCTGTCCATCAGCAAGAGTCGTGTGGCAAATTGTTTTCAACATATAGTCCAGGGGCCAACACTGATATTTTTCACAAATTGGTACCACCTAAGGTGACCGTAAAGTTTTTGTATTTTTGTCTTCCTACATGTCTCTAGTTTATATTTTGGTATGATAACCCTTCCAATCTTGTAGCTTAATGGCAGTTATCACTACCTACCGGCTAATGTATCCGGTAGGAGACACAAAGAAGAATCTTTGTGTCTCCTACCCCGGGCATCAAATTATTGCGACAAAAAACAAATATATCCATGTATTCAAGGCTTCATGGGGTGTGCAATTGATAGAAAATGAATATTTTTTTGGGTGAACTCCTCCTTTAAGTTTTTCAGGGGGACTCTCTACCCATTCAGCTATGACCACCCCAGACCGAAGGAGGGTCAACTTTTACAAGCTTATGGAAAGCAGTCTTTTTGCAAACACCAAAAATCTGAGAAGTTATCAATTGCACACCCCATGAAGCCTTGAATACATGGATATATTTCGTTTTTTGTCGCAATAATTTGATGCCCGGGGTAGGAGACACAAAGATTCTACTTTGTGTCTCCTACCGGATACATTAGCCGGTAGGTAGTGATAACTGCCATTAAGCTACAAGATTGGAAGGGTTATCATACCAAAATATAAACTAGAGACATGTAGGAAGACAAAAATACAAAAACTTTACGGTCACCTTAGGTGGTACCAAAATATGGCTTGGCCCCTGGACTAATAGGACAAGAGCGCATCTTGGACCGCTGGAAGCTGCCGAGTGAGACATCTCACTCATATTAATCAAATAACCAGGGTTACGTTCGTAACTTATAGTTTCACAGCTTCAGCAGCTACACTACATTATGATAGAGAACACACAGGATAGAGAGCAATAAATAGTGTCGATATTCCTCCATTATTCAACTCAGTTCAGTCTAAAAGGTTGAACTCCTTTTAGCTCACTGTGAACACTCTCATCTGAAGACAAAGCTATCCCATAGCATGAAACAAAAGGCTCAGCATGAAACCAGACAACAGAATGTAGTTTGACTATCTGTCTCCCACCGTGGCATGATGGGTAGGCTGTGCTGGCAGCCTAAACACAACAGGCTTTCAAACCTGGGCAGCCATCAAACACAGCCTCCCCCTGCCTTGGTGGTCCTGGGTGGAAGAGTGTGTGTTTGTGTTAGTGAGTGCAAATGTGTGTGCATCTGACAGTGACAGACAGAGATATTCTGTGTGTGTGTGTGTGTGTGTGTGTGTGTGTGTGTGTGTGTGTGTGTGTGTGTGTGTGTGTGTGTGTGTGTGTGTGTGTGTGTGTGTGTGTGTGTGTGTGTGTGTGTGTGTGTGTGTGTGTGTGTGTGTGTGTGTGTGTGTGTGTGTGTGTGTGTGTGTGTGTGTGTGTGTGTGTGTGTATGTGTGTGCATGCGAGCCAGTAAGCCTGTGCACGCGCACAGGCTTACTGGCTACTAGTCACATAATTAAGTGCTTATGGCAGAGGAAAATACAGCTATAGTCAGAATTGTGAGTAACAGCGCTCAGGTGGCACAGTGGTAATAGTCCCTGCCCACCCCCACGGAGGTTGTGGGTTCGAATGAATTGGCATAACGACTAAATTGTCTAGAAAAAGGGGGTATAAAATAATTGGCTACACTCAATTAAATAAATATAATTGTGAGTAAGAATTGTGCATTTGTGAGTGTGCACATGACTGTATGTGGTATACAGTCAGCAATTACAATGTTGTTCATCCTGGAAGACCAGTCTTTCATCTTAAACAAGATGCTTCCAGCTCAACGAAGACCTCTGCATTTAATTAAATTACTGCTAGCAAAAGTGGTGTAAAGGATGGTGACATGATGTTTAAAACGATCTATTCATGTCCCAATTACTGTAAGTTACTGTCAATAGCACTGATATGTTTTCATAAGCAGGCTCCCCAGGTGAAACTTACTTTACTCAATTTGGACAATTAAGTGAACGGAAACACAACATGAAACTTTAATGAAGGTTTTTGATTTCCCCAAAGTCCTGGCTTTGTGCACTGGATCAATTCCACAGCAAGGCCATTGTCTACTTTCCAAACTTCTTGTGGTTTCAGAGTTTCATCGTCGTCCTCAGAGAAATGATCACACTAGTGCTGACATGAAATCATTTTGTTGGTCTTTTAAGAATCCAGTCATGTGGTGCGAATGCACAATGGTAAAGCACTGCTTTGTAACGGCTCAGTGAAAATCATTTTACAGTACAATGAACCACATAACAATATCCTTTGTTTTAGTTTAATGCAAAATGTGTCTCTGCATGACAGGCTGAATGAAGCAAATGTTGCTTAAGGTGGAGGGTCAGGCAAATGAGGCCTGCTCCAAAAGACCAACACTCTTATAGAATGACTGCCAAGGCATAATCTTTTAAGTAAACTATTTTGATCAGGAAAGAGTGAGGCTTTTTGATACACTATAATAAATACAATAGCAATAACAATAGTTCAAAATCCATGCATTTGTACAGTGAATAGAACTTTATTAGTGGGTATTTTCAAGACAGTTTCAATAATTGGGTGATATGAGGCCCTACATAATAAATAAATCAGGGGAATTACGATAACAAGCTGTTGTGTTTCAAAAACAAGCCATCTCCCCCTCGAGGCACTACTGCCAAGAGGCTAGCATGCGGCTTGTAAATTGAGGCTATATACTGTAGGAAGTGTGACAGCTCATATGAATGGCCTGTAGACTTTCAACTTGTGTGATGTTATTTCAGTAACATTAAATGTTGACAAAGTCAACTCACTCAACTATAAGAGACTAGTTGTTTTATGTTTGTGATGAGAGACATAATACCACAACAAACCACATCTACTAGCACTAAATAGAATAATCTTTGTCAGTAACAAGTAACCTAATGATAAGGTTATTTTTTACAGCTAAACATTCAGCCATATAGAATAGCCTCCCAACTTGTGTCATGTTATGAGCTAAATGTTTACAGCTTGTTACAGGCTGGTGAGAATACAATGCTTAGTAACATAATCCCTAGGAATATAAAAATAACTCAATATTATACCAGCTATGTCCAACTGTGGACTGTCTGTTGTGACATCTAGGTCGTGATTCTCAACTTAAATTTTAAGGACCCACAGCTGCAGTGCATAATGTAGGCTATTGATTAGACACAGACCTGTTAGCTGCTAAATGTGTGTGTGTGTGTGTGTGTGTGTGTGTGTGTGTGTGTGTGTGTGTGTGTGTGTGTGTGTGTGTGTGTGTGTGTGTGTGTGTGTGTGTGTGTGTGTGTGTGTGTGTGTGTGTGTGTGTGTGTGTGTGTGTGTGCGTGCGTGCGTGCGTGCATGTGTGTGTGACGCTGACCTCTGGATTTAGTTCCGTTTTACTCCCTGAGGAGCCCAAATCCACTTTGATTTCCAATAACATGGCCTGTACTCTAATAGCTGTGTGCATGCATGCGGTGGATAAGTGTTGAGATGCACACTGGTAGCCATCACACCATCTGCATCCTGCATCCATGCAACATTATTCCTACAAATAATTATTTGTTAAATGTTATTACCTGAACTTACAGTACTCAAAACTCTAATGTTACCAAAAACCCTGCATGGACGACAAACAACACCTGATGTTTGGAAATGGGGTGAATTATTTCAGCAAGCATGTGTATGCAAGTCTGGGGCTTTTGTGTCTCAGTCCAGAAATAATTGTTTTGTCCTAGATTGATAAAGGTTTACCACCCACTGAACTAGATATCATGAAATCCTTCACATGCCAGAATATCGATTCTCTGCTGTCCATTATGAAACAAACCATAGATTGGCGGGGCGGAATGTTGTTTTTTTTCTTCGCACACAAAAGCTCTTTTGAGCATGGCATTTACAGTATGTCAGTGTTCAGGGCAGGAATGATAGTTGAACTCTGGAATGAGCTTTATACCTGAGAGTCACACAATACAACAAGCATTACAACTCAGTACATTGAATTCAATATGGAGGAAGAACAACGTTTGATAGCAATTTATACAAATAACAGCCACAATTCAGCAAGCATACATGCGCACGCATGCACGCACGCACGTGCACTGTACATGTAAACAGACATTGGTGGACAAAGTAATTAACCCCAGTACAAGTGCAAGTGAAAGTTATTAAAGTACTGGAGTACTTGCTTTTAAACCTACAGTAAGTATTCAATTATTATTTAAAAAAGAATTACTTATTCAAATGTACTAATTACAAAGCATTCTCTTTTTGCTGTATTGAAGATTTTCCAGACATTTCCAAAAATAAATCCAATAATAGTGAAAACAGCACTATTGATTGAATACTTTGATTGAATACTTTATTAACAGTTTGCGACGACAAGCACAGTGAGGTACAGTACAATACAAGGTCTGTTAAGAGGATTTTAAACCCAATAAATCACTATGGCTTGTTTCCATTGGGGTCCTTTGTACTCAATGAGACCAAGTTGACAGAGATTTTTTTATATTTTTTCGTGTTTGTTACATGTTGTTTTTATCTTAATTGAGATCATGACCATAACTGTGTTAATCTGACATCCCAATGAGGGGTCAAAACTTCTCTGGCAATATTTAGATATAGATTGCTTTGGAAAAACTCAAAACTAGGTATATAGTTATCTGTAACTGTCAAAAAGTAATAATTTAGTGTAACTATGTAAATGTAGCACTTTTATGTACACATATTCAAAAACTTTCATTTGATATAATTAAGCATAAAAACATGCATTACTTACAACACATTACTCGTTTAAGTAATTAAGTATTTTTTTCAAGTAATGAGGTTCAGCCACGTGTGGAGAAACTGTCAAAACATCACTGGATAATATAGAAAATCCAGGAATTAAGTTTGTCTTATGCTGCTCACGATCCTACAAGAACTGTAAAGTACACCAAACTGAATTAATGCCAATAATGTGTTCTGTACTAATGACACAAACAACAGTTCTAATCAATGCAAATTAATTGCACAAAATGAACACTTCCGGTGTGTAAGGACCATAAGATGAAAAGCAGAAAGGATAGCTGCATCTCCCTGTGCGTATACTTATGCACAACTGGGCACAATAGACAATTGATTAGCATATTTACATGCAGACAAGCATAATGTTTGTTGGGCTGCAGGAGACAATTGTCACCAATAAAAGGTCACCAATTTAGACTAAACGTGATGAAACTATTAACTATTATCTGTTACTTTGGATCGTGTGGTCAGTTACAGTTGACCAATGTATATAAACTTGCCACAGTATAGGAACAGCAATTACAACACGACTTAACCATGCACATGCACACATCAGCATGCACACATGCCAGATGTGCTGCAGTATAATGAGACAAGCAGCATAGACAGCTCTCTTAGGGAACACAGTAAAAGTATTACATTGTAATGCACTCCACTGGTCTTGGTGGGAAAACAACAACAACAACAACGAAAGGAATCCCTTGGTCCGAGATTATGGGCGAGACAGAGACGAGACAGAGAACATTAAAATGTGGTCTTGAGACCGGAGGAGTATTACAGCCCTACTATACACCAAAAAACTAACAAGACGACACATTCACACATGCACAAACATAATGCACGTACGTACATGCCCACGCGCACACAGGCTCACGCACGCACGCACATACTGTAGAAAGGAAAGAGACACACACAGCAGCCGGCTTGTTGTTTGATCGAGCTTTGCGTATCCTCAATTATTCATCATTCTGCACACAGAAGTAATGTTAAAGAGACCATAAAACATGCACAAGACTCACATTTAGAAATAATGAGAAAACTGACTCTGTTTAAAATGCAAAGCTAAAAAGCTAACATTGATTTTAACATTGACTTTCTCCACTGGTGTTATTAGGAAAGAAAATACTATATATCATTGGGCTTTTATTTCTCTTAGCCCCCATCAGCCCAATGCCATGCTCTCTCTCTCTCTCTCTCTCTCTCTCTCTCTCTCTCTCTCTCTCTCTCTCTCTCTCTCTCTCACACATGCTCTGTTGCAAGTAAAAGTATGTTATTCAAAATTCACTTGAGTAAAAGTACAAAGGTTTTGGCATCAAAATATACAATGCGCCGCATCACACACTATTTTCAAAGTGTATATAGGGCTGAAGTGGCTAATGTTTTCAAATAATTGTATTAGAGTAAAAGTACAATATTTGCCTCTGAGATGTAGTAGAAGTAAAAGTATTGAACATTGGAAATACTCCAGAAAAGTAAAAGCACTGAGACACTTACTTTACACCAATTACTGGGAGAGACATACGAGGGTTTAACGTGGAGAGATCAACAATGGTTGATCAGATGAGGTGCAAGGGTTCATCTTTATGCTGGGAGAGAGATACAAGGGTTGTATCTTACATGGAAAGAGATACAAGTGGTTGAATCTTACTGGGAGAGACATACAAGGATCGGATTTTACTGTGAGAGATATACGATACAAGAGTTAGATTAAGCACAGATCGAGAGATTGTGATAACAAACATACCTCAAACTAAGCTCACAGTTTCACTGAAAACAAACCATCTCTTCATTAACCTGTTTACAAGCGTATAATGTCAGCAAACATTCTGAGGAAAGAGATGTAAATTATTCTTGTGGTTGTGAGGTCATCATTTTTGGTGGCAAAGGCTATCATGGACATAAGTTCCCAGGACAGTTTAGCCTCACAGTGGCAGTGCCAGCACAGAGGGTATTACTGTAAGGGACAAGCAGGCATGTCCCACTCATCGACTCAGGATAAGTGACTGTCCCAATCAAACATGAAGTCTGAGAGCCACATGGAAGCCACACCGTCATCAGACCCTGTCATATTCAGTAAACATGGGGGGTTGGCACAGGCACCAGAATACCATGCTGGACCCTTGCTGTGAAGTCAGCTGAGGCTTCTACTTAGTTTTCAGGCCTTCAAATTTTAATAGATAAATATCTGCTTGACCTGGATAAAGTTTGGTAGATGAACTTGCAAAGTATAGCAAAGTTTGTGATCTATATCCTCCTATAATTTGAGTAACCTCTGTCCGTTTATCTGTAGTGGTGTAGTGGTGAATGTAGTGGTGAAGCTACCCGGTTCTCCTCAGTGGCTGGAGCAATTGCTCTGATTTTGCACACAGCCATTGACCATTACCATCTGAACTTAACTGTGAAGCCCGTTTTTCAATTTCATCAAATCTCAGCTTCTTATTAGCGTTTATGTGTGAAAGAATGTCGCCTCCCGGGTTGCCAGATCATGTGCGCATATCCCCCCACGGATGCGTCGACCGGGTATGGTCTAGTGGGTATAATGAGGACAGTTGTTATGTAAATCACCATAATAATCATGAACATTGATTTTATCAGAGACATGACAGGAAAAGCAATAATAATAATACTAATAGTACTAATAATATGTATTAATATTGCCTGGGTGGGTCGATGGTGGACATCACTAACATAACATGCAGACTTGCGAGGTGCACCGTTTTTCCGATCCGCACCAAACTTGGCACAAACACTGGTCAGGGGTCTGCCATCAGAATAGCCACACCAAAGAAACATAGTGTGGTCAGAGCAACGCTCAAGAGTTTAAGCTAAACTAGAGCTAGCTGCTCTCGGCTCTCTATGCACCATTCTGAAAACAGCCCACAGTGAAACACTTTGCAGGATGTATTGTTCAGTGTTTTACAGTGGACATAAGCCTCGGAGCCTCTGGCTGCAATGGCCATTGCCTACAATCCAAACTGATGTGCGTGGCGCTCCCTTTCCACTGCAGTCTAACCGTGGCTGCACTCACAAAGTGCTGAGCTGGCACGCAACTCTTAAGGAAATATAAAAGCGTGGGATTGTAGAGGCGTGCCCGCTGGATACCTATTTCACAGTTTCTCCCCAGGTTTATTTCCTGGGTTATTGGCCTCCTGTGTTTACCTATTCATCTGATTATGTCTCTGCCAGGGTTTTATCACTTTCTTTCTCAGTTTTCACTGACCTGCTCACAAATGATGTGTCGGCTGAAGGTGAAAGGTCACTTTTCATGTTTACCAGTGTACTGTCTTGGGAGAAGAATAAGGTACTTCACAATGTAAAAACAGCATGTCTAGAATAAAAAGCAGGGTTGCCTACCCAGGGCTGTCAGAACACAGGGAAGCTGCGGGGGGAATAGAGTCTGTACGACATGCGGTGCAACTTTTCACGTTTGTGGCGGCCCCTTCGGGCAGAAGTGAAAGCACTTTTGGTGGTGCACTTTAATAGAGGTCCCTCAATTCCAATTTAGGTAAATTGTTGGATGCTGCATTTGTGGTGTTTTTTATACCATGAAATAGGCCCACATTAGTGAAGGGAATTAGAGGCAGATATGGTTTAGAGTATCAAAATCCTGTTTTACAGTCATTGTCACATGACTCATGAGACCATTTGTACCATAATTGGTGGTGGGAGGGTTCACAAACTGCAGTAAAAAGATTTGAAGTGACAATGAAAAGATGGAGGGAGTTAAAGTAGAACATGCCTGCTGCCGGAGATGTGTGCTCTACTGTTCATATACGTTTCAGCTCCTTCAGTGTGTTTTCCTTTCTTTCTCTAATCTCAATCTTTTCTATATTTCATGTGTCTCCAGACCACCAGTCTCTGGCTCTCTGCTATCTCAGTGTTCTTCCTGTTCCAATTTCTTTCTGTGCTGATGCTCAGGTTCTGAGCGAGCACCCCCGGACCACCTCCCTTCTTTACAACACTACCTTCATTAGCCAGGCTGCTGGCTGGGGCTCACTGTACATGAAAGAAGACCCCCCACCCCGTAAAAAAAAAGAAGAGGGGGGGGCATGAGGAAGAATAGAGCAAAACAGCAGGGAGAATTAGAAAGTTGAAGGGATCAAGAAAAGGGGGAAGAGAGAGAGAGAGAGAGAGAGAGAGAGAGAGAGAGAGAGAGAGAGAGAGAGAGAGAGAGAGAGAGAGAGAGAGAGAGAGAGAGAGAGAGAGAAAGAAACCAAAGTTGGAACGGCTGTTTTTTATGAAGACTACCAAGACCATAACAATATTGGAACTGGTCTGACACACACACACACACACACCTGTGAGGACAGTACAAATAATATTGAAGGCGATGAAATTAAAGGTTTACAGACAGTCATGTGGTTTATGCCTCATCATTTCATCTCCCAGTGGACTAGAAGATGGACAGCAGATCCCCTCACCATGAATGACTATAGCAGTCAAGCCAGTGTGGACAAAGTACTATTTTAATTCACATATGTTTAAATCATACTGCTACTTACAATTTTTTGGTTCTTTAATTTGTTCCCTGATTATATTTTGAATGTATACATTATTCTGATATTATCCTTGACTGGGCTGGAGGCTCAAAATTACGACCGTAATTCACTCCACTTTGAAATGTTAGCCCTTCTCTGGGGAGTGTTACCAGGAAGTGATGACAGCTGTGTGGGAAAGGCCCGATAGAAATCTGATCATCCGTATTGATCAGGAGGTATCGAATGGACTGCTGGATGTCTTCATTATTGCACCGACATGGTGATGCCAATATCACATTTCCATTGGCTTTACAGCAAGTTCTATTCGAAACAAACCATTATACATTAAAGGTGAAATGAAGAATTACCTAGAATAACACAACGTTAGCTTGATATTAATGTAATGAAATGTAATGTAACATTATGTAAGCTACTGTAATGCAAATAGAAATATAATTTGGACACACTATACTATTATGTTTGTGGATATAGGCTACTGTACAGCTGGTAGAGTAACGTACAGTATACATTTTCCAGTCTGTCTTGTCTTGCATTGTGTGTTTGAATCGTAGGTGAAGTCCTCATATCTTTTTATTCAGTCTCCAAGCAATTTGTGGATATATCACTGTACCAACTCTTTTTTAACGCACCAAGTGAATACAATTACTCAAAGTGCAATTCCAAAAAACGATTCATCAAACCACCTTCCAACCATTATATGTGTTAATCTTCCCCTCAATGCAAGCCCCTCGATAATAACCCATATATTTCAAAACGAGACAACAGAGACTTCATTTCGTCTGAATGAATTCAGACTAACCAGTGATTTATTATGCTCAGAGGGTATATATTTTCACACACTTTCTTTCATTATATCTCTCCCTGGCATTGTCTGTGATTGATTTATACCTGCTCATTCTCACATAATGCTTCTTTCCCCCAGAAAACAACGCCAGTGAGCACAATGAGACGCTGTTAAGGTCAAGATAATTCCAAACCTATGGTGTATATACTGTATAACCTTCACAGAGGGGAGAGAGACAATAAACAAGACACACACACACACACACACACACACACACACACACACACACACAAACACACATGCGCGCGCAAACGCACACACACACACACACACACACACACACACACACACACACACACACACACACACACACACACACACACACACACACACACACGCACACACACGCACGCGCAAACGCACACACACACACACACACACACACACACACACACACACACACACACACACACACACACACACACACACACACACACACACACACACGCACGCACTCGTTAAATAAAGCAGGCCAACGCTGTGGTACAAGTGGAGCGATCTTAGCATCTACTCATGGTCGGAGGGCAGGTACACAGGACACAATACGATATACAGTAAACAGCTTATATACATATACATAAAATATACATATATACTGGGTGAAAAAATGGGGTTGCAAAATAACAATTTAAAAGAAAAAGAAAAAGAAAAGGACATCTTGAATAAATGGTCATCATCATGCTAATTTGATTTTGATCTTGGGGATGAACAAGGAACAAGTATCATCAACCTTCAGTGGCATCATGTGCTTACAGCAGAACATGTGGGTTTTACAGTCACACTCGCTGGCAGTGATGGAAGAAGTACTCGCATTTTTTAAGTATCAATAACCTATTGTAGAAATAGTTACATACAAGTTCGGTATTCAAGATTTACTTGAGTAAAAGTACAAAAGTATTGGCATCAAAATGTACTTAAAGCACCAAAAGTAAAAGTGCTCATTATGCAGAAGGTCCCATTTCACAATTCTCAAAATAGCAGATCCACAAGCTCACAATGCGTCGCAAAGCAACGTGTTGTTACTTGTGTAAATGTACTTAGTCATTCACTTTCCACCACTGCTTTCTGGGTTGTATTAGTGTGATCTTCAACCCTAAAGACCACTGTGTTCAAGTGAATAATCACCTCCACACCACTAAACCACAGGCTGCTCCAAGACCCTGCATCCATGGGTTGGTTTGGTTTATCCCAGGGGGAACACCCCCCCCGTTGTTCCCCTCCAGCCAATCAGCAGACAGACCTCCAGACTAATGTGACGCAACAGGACTTTTGAGACGGCCATGCCCAAAATAGGTTGCCTTATTCGGATAAATGCGTGGCACTGCCCGCCCCTCCCGGTTCTCTAAATTTTTATTTTAAAATAGGCTCTGTCATGATTAATTGACCACATATATGAAGTTAAACAACTAAATTCTATCCAAACGATATCTTAAAAGTAAATTCCGTGCCTCAAAAACGAAGTTTGAGAGCGTCTTAAAAACGAAAGTAACTGGCCACAGAAACAATGGCGGATCGTTCCATTTTTGACGGCTGCACTCGGTCCCATTCGGGCTCACTCGTACTCGCCACCTGATTGGCCA
The DNA here is from genome assembly GCF_963454915.1 of Gymnoscopelus microlampas. Classification (NCBI taxonomy): domain Eukaryota; kingdom Metazoa; phylum Chordata; class Actinopteri; order Myctophiformes; family Myctophidae; genus Gymnoscopelus; species Gymnoscopelus microlampas. The sequence continues at coordinate 21,349,738 of NC_139962.1, forward strand.
ACTGTCGCTGTCAATCACAGAACAATGTGGAACGACGCTGATAGGCTCGTCAGTTTGGCGTACACAGCCAATATTGCAGAATGGGCGTTCAGGCCAGACTCACTCCTGAAATCAAATGGAAATGAGATTTCCGGAGGGAGGGTTTACCAGGCTAGCAGGATCCATCCCCATCTCAAAGCCCCTATAATGAGTTAGTAGCATTTAAATGTCCTAGTTTAATGATCCTCTGGGGTGTTAAATAACTAATCTAATAGAGAGAGCATGGCCAGCGTGAGACAGAGAGGACATCATTCTCACATAATGAACTAAGTAATGGCTCCCATGCAACAGTGTTGTGACAGCACTGGGTGTTTGAGGAGCTACTGTATAGTGTTGATATAGTGTGACACTGTACAGGACACTACTGTCTCAATCACTATATTTCTGTGCACATTATGTGGAGATTTTACAAGTAAAGTACTGTGAGTACATGAGTACATGGAGCCCCAGTAGAGATTCTCACTCTTTCCAACTGTGACTCTAAATCAGTGTGTTACTGGAAGTGAAATGTATACGGTAATACATAATTACCTATACATTTAAAACAGTGTGTACTGCATTTGATTTACTGTAATAGATTATGAAATGGTGTGATGTGCCTCTGCATGTTAATGAATAATGTGCTAGCGTTGTATTATCAGTAGAAACAACAGGGGAAAAGCTCATTTATGTTAATTAGATTATGTGCTGTATAAATAGATAATATTGTGTAACCGGTTATACAATATATTTGTCACCGTTCAGGTTAAGGATTACTGATCCCTAGTGGACATTTTAAGTATTGCTTTTTCTTTAAGTTTCGTTTCCTTAAGTTTCACTGTCTAGCCGCCATGTGCTCATTAGAGCAGAGCGCAGCAAACAGTATGCAGAGCAATTTTATACAATGTAGCATTTGTTTTGCAGAAACTCCTGTGAGTCATGTGACAATGACCGTCAAATGTTTTGATATTCAATACTATTTGTCTACAACTATCTTAAAAGTTCAACTGTATGTCATAGAAATGCTACTTCCACCTGCAGCTTCCTCGCGTCCTGCCAGCTGCAACACATGACAGACAAAGCCCTGGCTAGGCCACCTATTCTGGCAAAGAAGACCTGCATTCAGAGGAGCGCCCGTTTCTAATTATTTCTCTTTTAAATTACTTTTGAGTGTTGGAAAATAAATGCAGGACAGATGCATGGCAGGGAACTTAACTACACAATGTACTACCATAAATGTTTGCAAGGAGGCATAACAAATATTTGTCTCTGTGTGGTGGTTTTGCAAAACACTATAGGCCTACTAGTTACATTTTTTACATTTTAGCCATTAAGCTAATGTGTGTCTTGACTTAAAGGGCAAGACCACTCGGGGTGCTCCTTCCATTCCGACATCTCACCACTCCGACTAGTGGCTTCCGCGCGCGGTTAAGGTTAGGGTTAGGGTTAGGTATAGGGTTCGTCAACGTCGGAAAGGCGACATGTCGGAAAGGAGAAATGCACCCAGACCACTCTGGTAAAGGTTTGGGTTGTGTAGTTACCTTGCCATGATGTAACTCCAAAGATGGACAAGAAATCTAAAATAATTGCTCCATTGATTAGAAACTGATAATTAAAAATATGCTCCTCATTGACTTACATTGTACGGTAAAACAGATCTCAAAGTCACTCTTTTAGCACATAAACGAACACAAACAAAGTTGATTCAGACAATATGGAACATCACCAAACCCAGTACTGTTTATTATTATATAAAATGTTTAACTTCCTGTTGATTTGACTGTTTGAAGATCTGGATCCGGATCCGCAAATCCAGTCCGGGTTTTCTTCTTAATAAAAATAGTAAAATCAACAAGAAGTTAACATTTTTATTAAAAAAACAAACATAACTGGGTTTGGTGATGTTCTATATTGTCTGAATCAGCGTTGTTTGTGTTTGTTTATGTGCTAAAATAGTTACTTTGAGAGCTGTTTTACTGTACAATGTAAGTCAATGAGGAGCATATTTTGAATTATCAATTTCTAATCACTGGAACAATTATTTTAGATTTCTTGTCCACCTCTACCACCTCTACCAAAGTGGTTTGCCCTTTAAAGGGAGCAATCCTACAACAGTATCACCACAAGTAGACCAATAATGAAATAAGTAACACAACATCAACCAACTGAGGTTTTAAGGGCAACCAGGGTGTACTGTAATGTTGTTAATTTTCTTTTGTCTTCTTGTGTGTGCAGGGATTGTGGGATATATCTTTGAGAACAAAATAAATGTACTCCTATGTACACATACACAAGATGTAATAATAAAGAAACCCTGAACCATGAGTGCTTTTCCCTGTTCTGTTTGGCCTATATCTTCTCAGACATGGAGAAGCCATTATGTGAAGGAGCTTCTTCCTGGTTGTCTCAGCGTGTTCGTCCTCTGAGGTGACACTGGCGCACACGTCAGGAAACACATGTGACAAATGGTGACAGAGGCTTTTAGCTAAAGGTCCAATGTTCTGCTAAACACTCACTTATTCACTCTGTCTCGTACTAACACCACCCTCTCTCTCCCTCTCTATCAAACACACATATCTACTCAGGCAGGTACATATTGCACACGCACGCACGCACGCACGCACGCACGCACGCACGCACGCACGCACACACTACAGTATGCATTTGAGTGCATTTGTTACAGGCTATGGCAACTATAAATATAGTACTAGGAGAACCAGTTATCAGAACAGTTATCTGTCTGCGTTGTCCCTTTTCTTATTTACCCAGCACTTAATATTGCACGTTTTACTGTCTCTCTAGACATATTGACATGTTCATCGTTGTTCATAGAACTTACAAAATAAAACCCCCCAAAAAATATCATCCTGATCTACAGTAGGCTGGTAAACCATCCAGGTAACGTGAATTCACATAATCATGTGTCTTCTGCCCACTTTGCAGAAACCTAAAAGTGGAAGAGCCAAATCAACGTCTGTGCTCAGGGCCCGGTGATTGACAGATACTGATTGGCTCATACACTTTTTGGTTTCTGCAAAACTCTCACCCAGCGCTTGGGGCCAGACCTGTCACGGTCCGCTCCTCGGGCCGTGGACTTTGACTCTATTATTTAGACATTGAATGCCCGTATATGGTCATGGACACTTTAGGCCGGTTAGGCCGACTTTATTATTTAGACCTTGAATGCCCTTATAGGGTCGTGGACACTTTAGGCCGGTTAGGCCTAAAGTGCATACTGTATGTTCTGTATTCTGCATATTGTATGTTCTGCTTTGTGCTTGTTCTAATTGTATATTAGATTTGTTCTTACTCTGTTACCTTTTGCCATGATGATGTCTGCTCTTATTTTGTAGTATTGTTTCCTGTCTGCCTTGTTATCGCTTCCTGTCTTGTCTCACCAGTTTGTATTAGCAATGTTCTCCACCTGTGTCCTGTTGTGCCCCAGCCAATCCCTGTGCTGATTTGTCTTGTGTTCACCTGTGTCCAGTTAACCCTGTGTCTACATATACTCCCCTGTTTGTTCAGTTCCTTGTCAGGTCGTCGTTTGTTGTTAGTGAATGTTTAGTGCTGTACTTAGGCGGAAAGCCATCTGTATATTCTGTTCGTGTTTTGCCTTCCCCATTTTATGGGTTGCTTAAGTTTGGTTAATACACCTCTGAACATTGATCATTGCTTTGGTCGTACTGCTTTTGGGTTCTTCGAAGTCATTCCTGACAAGACCGGTCTGTAGAATGCATGCTAATGTGAATTCACGCGACCGGGATGGTTTACCAGGATAGATCTATAGTACTTTGAAAGCGTCACCTCTGTCTCTACAAATTGTATGGTTAATAACCTGCATCTTAAATACACTTTTATAAGGATACCACTAAGTATTATTAGGACTCACACGAGACGGTACCGGTAAATGAAAATTACCATTCATAAAAAAAACTATGTAATTACCAATACTGTTCAAACACTTTTCAACCATACTATACACCTTCACATTACTACAGTAATTAATGGAGCCAACCAGTATGTACCTAAACCAAATAAAAACCTTAACCAAAATAATGGAGATGTGATACCCAAACACGTAGAGTTGACATGACTACCAACTTTGTTCTTGATGTGCACAACTTCACAACTTCTGAGACTAACTTTTTCATCTCTCATTTTCCACTTGTAATTCAAGTAAATGTATGTTTAAGCGTTACTACACAAATTTACCAATATTTCTGTGTGGAGGTGAAGCATTTCCCATCTGCAAAACGGGTAAAAAAAAACGAAAACAATGGGAGGCAGTGAAAACGTGTCTCTCTTTCACTGACTCTGAGAACAAAGAAGCAGTGCATGCGCTCTAGACTACAGTCCCTGAAGGTGAACCACAGATGAACCACGGTCTCGCAGTTCCAGATTAGCCTCACGTCACCAGGCTTTCCACACAGAAGAAAGCCTGGTTTTCACTCCAAACTGACCAATGTGATCTGGTCTAGGCCACGTCTTCTAGAACGTGGTTTCCGGTTGGTGCCCCTTACTTTTTGTTCCCCCACATGAATGCTGGATCTAGAAGTCTAATCTCTCCAGTCACACTACGAGTTGGAATAAAAGATGGATATACCAAACAAAGTATTCCAACTATTATTTGAAGAAACTTGTCAGATTCGTCAAATTACAAATGTAATCTGGTAGAGGGGAATCATTTTGGAGGAGCACATTTTTGGTTTCCGCCCGTCTGATGATCACAATGGTATATCTGCTCTAGACCCGATCAGGTCTAGAGCTGCAAAAGGAGTTTCCAGTCTACTGCCACCTAGTGTCCAAACTGTTACACTAGGTCACACTAGAAATACAAACCGCGTCTTCAAAAGGAAAAGAAAATACAATTACTCTCAAAACACCCTTAAACCATATAATCACATATACTAATCAAGCTTTAGTGGGCATCACACATTCAGAGGAAGCAGGGAAGCAAGTGACAATATGCGAGGATTTGTATTCAGTTTAATATACTAAGTATTCAAATTATTCTACTGTAAATAGAAAATAATTTGGATAATGGAAAAAAGAACCCCATGAATCTCTGCATTCTCTGAACTGAAAATAACTCAAAGGTCGGTAAGCATTTCATCAGGGGCTCATACAGAACTGAAACACTAATTAATTAGCCCTAATAATAGACAAATGACAGATTCTCATTTTCACCAACTGGTATTTCTAAGATTATTTCAGAAGGAACATTGGTTTCAGGTCAGATGAAATACATTGTTCATTCTTGTATTGATCTGAGAGGCCCGTAAAAGCACAGCTTTCTGCCTGTTAAATTATTCTCTGAAGAATGGAATGAAATGTCTTTAAAGAAGAAGCACTCCAGTCTATTTGGATTTCTAATGAAAACTCACCTCTTAAGCCACAAACCACTCCACTGACACATGCCTTCTCTATTTGAACGACTCTATCAAACAAGAGATTGAAAAGGGCAAATATTGCGGCATGGTCATGCTGGACCTCCAGAAGGCTTTTGACACCGTTAATCACCCGATTATGATCAATAAGCTCAAAGCAATAGGTTTTGATGACACGTCAGTGAACTGGATGAGATCCTACCTGGAAGGGAGGGAGCAAGTGGTGGAAGTAAACGGCACCCTGTCCCCCCCCCTCCCAGTGACTTGTGGTGTCCCCCAAGGAAGTATACTAGGACCCTTACTGTTCCTGATATATGTGAATGACATGTCGTCAGCCTGCGACTGCAACCTGTTCCTGTTCGCAGATGACTCGGCCCTGCTAGTCTCGGACAGGGACAGGCTGCAGGTTGAGAAAACTCTCAGCTCTGAACTCAACAAGATCTGCATCTGGCTCTCCGACAACAAGCTCTCATTACACCTGGGCAAAACGGAATGCATCCTCTTTGGGTCCACTCCTAACCTCAGAAAGGCAGAGAGCTTCACGATCAAAGCGGGTGATGATATCATCAAAAGAAAAAACGAAATTACCTACCTGGGCTCTATCTTGGAGGCTGACCTCTCTGGTGACAAAAATGCTGAAAAAACGATCAAAACGGTCCACAAAAAAACACGCTATTTGCGGAGTATTGATCGTAAAGTCAGTAAGAAGACTCTGAAGACTCTTGCAGTGGCCCTCATACAAGGTCATTACGATTATGCTTGTACTTCATGGTATCACAACACCTCCAAGGCCTTAAAAACAAGGCTCCAAACATCCCAAAACAAACTTGTAAGGCTACTTCTTGGCCTCAACTACAAAACCCATCTAACCCCTGATCATTTTGATAGGATTGGATGGCTTAGGGTTGCGGACAGAGTACAGCAACTTGCTATGGGCCTGGTCTTCAAGATATATCACAACATTGGGATCCCCCTGTATTTGTCAAAATACTTCCAAAATGTTAATGATGTCCACGATCACAATACCAGAGGCAGCTCCACAAACCTTGTCCAACCCTTTTTTGGCTCAACAAAGGGAAGTAACTCGTTCTCATGCTATTCATCAAAAATGTGGAACGCCCTACCAAAAGGAGTAAAGGAGTGTAAAACCGCCCTAAAGATACACCTTCAGGAGGCTGCAATTGGAAAATGGCCCCTGTCTAAGTCCTAACCTAACCTACCCCCCTACCCCCCCCCCCTCTCTCCTTCTCCTTTTGTACATATTTCTCACTCTTCATACCAGTAACCTGTAAACTGATTGTATGACATTCTATAGTAGTTGTGTATATCTGTCTGTCTCTTATATGTCATCATGATTTGTGTGCATGGGGAACTCATTTGAAACAAGCTCAGTGCTTTTATGAGTCTTCCAGTTTAGTAGACCTTGTATTGTGAATTTGTACTTCCATGTACTGTTGTTCTCATGTCTTACTAAATAAAGTACATCAATCAATCAATCAATCAATCAATCAGCCTCTACCTCACCCTTAGCACTGCTCATGCCTTGTATCACTTTGTGTTGCCCAATTTCTGATAGATAGCTATAATAATTTGTATGTGTACTTGTTCACCTACAATATGGTATGCATGTTATTTATATACTATCCACTAATTCTAAATATAGACCATATATTATTGCGCGTCCTGTCGCGCATCCCGTCGTGGTCCTGTGGCATAGTCCATGAACATAAAATTGTTTTGACTAACACATGTATAACATTATGGAATTTTGAATTTTATATTTAGAAATAGCATTTTTTGTTTTGTTTTGTTCTGTTTTCTTTTTTCTTTCTTTTTTTCAACTGTCAAAGTGTTCCCTACATCAGTGGTTCTCAAAGTGGGGTCCTTGGGGGGTTACAAGGGGGTCCCTAGCAAAATGTGTTAATAAAGCATAATTAAACCATAATTTTAACCACTTTATCCATATTTATACATTGGATATTGAAAAATATCAGATATACATGTTCACAGCTCACAAAAAGTTTGAGAACCTCTGCCTTACATGGTTGGTGGTTTTAGTCATTTAAGTCAGCTCAGAAAGTGGTTTGGTGGCTAACAACCTGGACAACACTGCCCCGCGCACGCACACGCACACGCACACGCACACACGCACACACACACACACACACACACACACACACACACACACACACACACACACACACACTGATTGTGTGCACAGTTTTGTATGTTTTATCAATCGTACCGTATAAATAACTGCAGACAGATTGTGACATTTCACCTAGGCGGAAACAAATGTAACTTCAGGCTCCATTTGGTTACATTTTTACCCTCCCAATGAACAGAGTGTTTGCCACTGGGGTCTTTTTCAAACTTCAAACACACAGTGGCGCCGATGGCTGAATTTTCCCTGTGGGATTGTGTTGTTCGTAGAATTAGGCTTTAGAATTAGATTCATAGTATTTTCAAGTAGAATACAACTGCTCAAGGCGCTCGGGTGGTGCAGAGGTAAAGTCCCTGCCCATCACCACGGAGGTTGTGCATTCGAATCCTTTGCATCTGGCTTTGTCGGGCGTCTATGCGAACACAATTGGGCATCCCCGCTCGCAGAGGACAGCGCTACGGGAGGGTAACGCTATACACTGGGGCCGCGGCCGATTGGCCCGCGGCGGGCGCGCCCCCGGCGAGGATCGGCCGGGATTGCTCGGAGAGCACGGCCTCTACACTCGCCTCGCCAAATCGGGCCGGGGGAGGGGGGTGGGGACTATACCCCCGATTGGGGAGCGTTTACGCACACGGGGAGGGGGGTGGGTACTTTACTCTCTATTGGGGGAGCAAATACACACGCAGAATATCCCCACCCCCCCTCCCCGCTGAGGGGGAGATCGGCTCCACCACGGCATCCATCTTTGTTTACATGGAGTGGACAGTGTCACTTTGTCGCAATGTAATTCATTATAGGGCTCAGCAACCCAATAATGATGGTCTATTGGTGCTGTTTAGGCCCAAATAACATGTCGATTTTATGTTTTATATGTTTTAATGACATTTGGCCTGGATTTTTTATATCTGGAATACTCTCAATGCCTGAGGACATCATTGCAGAGCAGAGCATACAGGTAAAGTGCCTAATGATTAATAGGGCATAATCACTGAACAGTATTAGACCAAAGAAAGACTTGTCATATTATATTTAATTGTTATATTATTTGAAATAGATGTATCTTTGTTTATGTAGCAGGAACTACCATGCTAATGACTATGCTAACGTCATATTAACAGGGGGTTTCAGGCTGAGTGGGGCATGCATAACATAATCACTGATCACTGTTATGCTCCAATTAGACCCGACTTTATATTTCATATTATTCTAAATATATTTAACGCATGTATTATGTAGCAATTCAAGGAATAACCATGCTAACGACGCTAGCGCGTTAGCATCACAATAGAGGTTTAGTACAGGCTGAATGGGGCATGAATAACATATTCACTGATCACTATATATGCTCATAAGATCCTGTGACAGACTAGATTTTATATTTCATTAAGATTAAGATTTGTATGGCTACATTTGCTGTAAAACGATGTTGCTGTTGTTGTTGTTGTTGTTGTTGTTGTTGTTGTTTTTAGTCATCTCCTTCATTAGCAACTTAGCTTCCCCTGTAATGTATTACACTAGGGCAGGGGTCTTCACCAGGGGGTCCTCAGAGTTACTACAGGGGGGCCGCCAATGTTTGTGTGTTACATTAACCACTTGAATCCTAGAATTCCTTTTCTGAGGGGAACATTAGCCAAAAATAGCCGATCTACAAGCTCATGTTGTGAGCTTGTAGATCGGCTATTTTTGGCAAAGAGGTTTGGTGTAGAGGGGAAAAGAGCAGATCAACTACACGTTTTCTAAGTATTGATGGTTTAAGTGGTTAACTGTCTGAAAGTTCACATTAACATGAATCCAACACTGAATCTATGAAAATGTTATAGTCTTAAATAGTCTGTGTTCTTAACAACACAACATTGTAGACATGTGTCATATTCAATCATGACCTAAGATGTATAAATGTGAAATTATATAGATCTACAAGCTTGCAGGTGCTATTTTTTTTATTTTTTTAAGAAAACTAATAAATATAATCTAATAATAAGTGACATATTGTGAGCTTGCAGATTGCCATTTTTAAAATTTTAATAATAGTGGTCTAATGCATATCAAACTGGGGGTCCTTGAAATTAAAAGTTTTGAGAACCACTGTGATAGGGGATACTGTATGTTCATATTTGAGACGGTTATTTATGCAAATATTCCAAAACTTTCACTTTATATTTATTTTGAAATGGCCGATCTACAAGCTTGTAGATTGGCTTGTAATCAGCCGATTTGTGTTTTTACACCGGCTATTCAGACCTTTTTTAATATTTTCTGTATTCACATGCAAGTAAGACATGGTGGAGTGTCACAAAGCCAACAAGCACTGGTAGATAGTACTTCTAGCGTCTGCTGGATCCAGGGTGCAACTCCCTGCAGTGCTGTACCCTGCTGAGTGTGTCACCTTTGTCCTGTTGTATGATTACATGAAATGTTATTAATGAGTTAATGAGTTAAGAAATTAACAATTTTACTGAAACTGTTGACAACTGTGTGTATTGGCTGTGTTCAGAATCAAATCAGCTCACCTGAAACCCACTTCTTATGTTTTCTTATAAACACACATTTACACCTGTAGGCTACTACTGTACAACATCACTGAAGATGCTGATGGTGCCATTTAGCCTTTTTGTTGTATTATAATATCTGAATGCACTCTTCACTCTTCATACATCATGCGGATAGCTCTGTGATTACACCTTTAGCACATGGTTGCTTTAGTCTGCAACCACACTCACTGAATGGAGGGTTTACCCCTCCTCCTGCTCAGAGGTGTCAGACTGGACGGAAAATAGTTAAAATATACATGATTAGAACATGCTTAAACATTAGACAATTAAGGTCTAATATTGCTACAAAACACCTGTATATCCAGTCGTTTTGGGGCACAAACAAGAAGTTGAAGGATAAAATCAAGGCTGATAATGATGTACCATGCATGTTCACTTAAGACCATTTTTCAAATATAGATTTTTTAAAACATTTTGGACAAAATAGCCAATTTTACATCGAGGTGCCCAGATGTCCCTAGTGCCCACCTATCCTGTATCCATCCAATGTAATTATGGTTTAGTCACAAGCTTTTGTTGGTGCAGTTCCCTACTTGTCCCTAACCGACGTGTGAAAATACAAGAAGCAGCTTGTAAAGCCTTCCTTATGTCAGTATCAGTTCAAAACAGCAGCATCAGCCCAGTACCTCCGTTTGTTTATTGAACGGTCAAAGCTTAACACGTGTCAAGTCAGACGAACGTAAACCCTTGACTTCTGGTCGGTGGACTTCAAAATAAGAGCACTTTGTCAAGTTATGGGAAAGTAAGTGTCTTCTTGTCTGTGGAATGTAAAATAAGAGCACTGTTGGCCTATATTGTGCTGTTTTCACTGTTGCTACACTTAAAAATATAAAATGATATGATATATATAGATATAATATAAAAAGTGTTAAGGTACGTAAGTAAGTGATTTTCTTTTGTTAAAACAAGTGTTAAATAGCTTTATATTCTGATGGCACTCATTGCTATAGAGTGTTTGTTCAGTAACATGTGTCTCCATGTCTCTCCAGCTCTTTATTAAACAGAAAATGCCTTTTCAGATCAGGATACCAATTTTATAGAATCAGGACAGAGAACTTAGACAGGATACAGATTAAACAAGTGAAATTGGAAGTGATGACACAAAGAAATGAGCATGTAAAATTGGAACTGGAACACTATAAAAATTAAGCTGATAAATGGGTACTCTCCTGATTAGCTGAATTGGTGTTACCTACAGTACCTGAAAATGTATTTTCTGGTCTCAAAGAGAGACCCCTGTTACTGAATAAACACTCTATAGCAATGAGTACTATCAGAATATAGAGCTTTAACCAATAACAAAAACCTTGTTTTTACCAAAAATATAATTTACCCTACCTTTAACCCATAGTCATATTCATAGCTATTTAGATATTTGGCATACATATTGAGGTATGACATTTTTTATCGTGCAGACCCATAATTCGCAAGTAGAAAGTAAAAAATAAGGTTTAATTGAACGGTATTTAAATTTAACCTATCATTTTATAAAGAACAATTTACTTTTCGGGCAAGTGGGCAAGTAGAAAATTACATGTACTTGCCCGACGGGCAAGTGCCTCTGAGTCCTTAGTGTCAACCCCTGCATGCAGCTAGACCCCATGGAGATTATTAGAACAATAATGTAAATAGTAAATAATGTACCATGCCTCACATCCTTACATCCTCACATCCTGAGCCACTGCCGGGGCGGCAGTGGCTCAGGGGTAGAGTGGCCGGGTAGAGTGAACTGGAAAGCCGCAAGGTTCCCAGTTCGATCCCGGGCTGGGGCGCTCCCCTAGAGTTAGTGTCGAAGTGTCCTTGAGCAAGACGCTGAACCCCTAATTGCTCCCGATGAGCAGGTTGGTGCCTTGCATGGTTTCCTCCGCCATCGGTGTATGAATGTGTGTGTGAATGGGTTAATGGCACAATCAATGTAAAGCGCTTCGGATAGAAGCGCTATATAAATGCACCATTTACCATTTACCATTTACATGCAATTATCAGTTCATAATTACATTGCCTTTTTAAAACAGATTAAGTTATAACTGATATAACAGCTCCTCCCTCCCCAACATGGAAAGCCTTCAGGTGGGCAGAATGGAGAATTGAGTTTAATACCCCTTTATTACTGCAGTGTGGTGCGTAGTTCTTCAGGTCTTTAGATGTCATTTACAATGTAATAATGTTCTAGGAGTTTAACTTGTTCAATTTGACTCTGGATCTAAACACAGCCTAACATGGAACTGGAGACAGGAAAGCTAGCAGCAGTAGTTAAGAGAAACAACACTAACCAAACTAATACAAAAAGTAGTTCTAATGCAAAGGCAGGGGAACAATGCCTTGTGTTGTGGCGCGTTACTTGTGAGCGCCTATTTTAATATTGTTAGTGTACAAACGAAAACAGGAGGGGGCCTAGTATAGTGTCCTGGGGACTATAGTCAACAAAATATATATGGTTTTAGTGGGTAACCACTTCAACCCTATATACGTAGTTGACAGGGTCCCCAAGGAGTGCATTATTAACTTACAGTATGGATCATCTATTCTGCTGAATGTTTGCCTAGGTCACATGGGGTCATTGGGGGAGTCACCAAGCTAGATGACTCATATAATACCCAAGACCAATCAGCAGTGGTCAGGGAGGGGCTACATGGGGGAATTGGGAATTGGCATCACAACAAGACTTCAGCCTACACATTCCACCAATTGCGTCCAGGAGAATTACCCTCCCATACGCCCCATCCCCGTTCGGGGGAGGGAAGCTGGGTGGGGAGGGTGATATTGGTCATTGTACGTACTCCTACGGCCTGGGGCGGCATCTGTCAGTGGGGAGTGTTGGACGGGAGGAGTAGGACGAAGGCTCTACGTCCTCCCGGTGGGGGCTCCTCACTGGCAGGTGAGTCAGTAGGATACGACAGCAGTGACAACACAGAAATGTGTGTGGGAAGGAATCAATTGGTATAACGACTAGATTGTGGAGAAAAAGGGGGTACAAAATAATTGGCTACTCTAAATAAAAATAAAGAATACAGCTGCTCAGACAGATGGACGGACCGACAGGGACAAAAACATAATCCCCGCCCCGCAGCCGTTCTGGCTTGGCAGAGCTAACGATGTGTAAAAATAGACCTCTGATACTACCTTCACCAAAGTTTTTAAATTTAAAGTTTAAATAATAGTGGAAACAGTTCACAGCCAGGCAAGGTTGAATTCAATTGTCTGTTATCAAGTACAACTTCTAAGATCTTAGAAAGAAAATGGAGAAAAAAAAGAATTGATAGGATTTTCATTTCCAACTTCTGATCTAAGATGTAAGAGGAAACTATGAGAAATAAATAAAGAATATGTCCGTCTCACATAAAAAAAAGCCTTTTAATATCAGAAAGCAGAAGTTAATCAAAACAAGTTTATTCATAAGGAACCTGAGTGCCTTCACCTCACCTTTTCATTGCAGTCTGTCTTCCCATATCTAGAAGACTGTTCATTCAACAGATGACGATGACTCTCCCACTGAGCTTTTATAGAAATCTCTGTATCTGTCTCTCTTAAGGCCAATACATACAGTACTCCTTCCAATGTCGGAAAATCTCCCTGTTCGGAATGGCTTCCCAAACTATAGTTGGAAGAGTCAGGTTATCTGGAGGTGCATGAGTTCCGAAGAAAAGTTCTGGGACCCCCACCCGATGCTCGGAATGATGTCAATTTGCAGTTATATCACCTCCCTTTCCAAAGAAAGGTTCGGGGGGTCGGAAGGAGTATGGACTGCGCTTTAGTCCCTATGGCCCTTCTACACTCTTTCTCTCTCTCTCTAGCATATTCTCCCTCTACCATTCCTCAGGCAATTTGAATCTAAAACAGACTATCTGAATCAGGGGCGTCGTTACGCGGGGGCTTCGGTGGCTATAGCCACCAATGTTTTATCCAAAGCCACCAATAAAAAAATAAAAAAATTAATGTTTTTTTTATTTATTTATTTATATATTTTTTTATCATATATCTATATCCCTAACCTAACCCTACCCCTAACCCTAAAACCGCGGGGGGGCATGTGTCCGTTGGCTGGGGGGCTAAGCGCCCAACCTAGTAGAGCAACTAGCAACGCGTCTGATCTGAATGAATGTGACTGTTAATAGTATTTTCCTTGTATCTTGCTCGTTCATATGCAGTCCATGGATTAAAATAGCCCACCAACTTCAATTTACAACTTATGTAAAGAAGTAGGTAACAGGTGTAAAGAAGTGGGTGAAATCAATTTCATTTGCAGTTTTCATGAAAGCGAAGAAGAGTAGAGATAGAAAGAAATTTGAAGCAGTAGAGTAAGATATATGCATACATTCATAGGGTGTATGGTTAGAAGAAATGGCAATGGTATGAGGCAGTTACAATAACAGTTATATTATAGTACCAGATACTTAAGGTATACTTTGAGTGGATCAGTGGATTTAGCAGAGCACAAAAAGAAAATAAGTATCAATATCATCACACAGCGGCGGACTGGCCATTTGGCGTACCGGGCAAATGCCCGGTGGGCCGCTGGGCCAGTGGGCCACTGGGCCAAAAAAAAATATATATTATTATTATTATTATTATTTTTTTTAAATATATCTTTAAAAATGTTTTAGGGTTATTACGGTCATATCCGAGTCGCGCGGCCCAATTATTAGTTACGTTAATGTTTGGGCTGGGATGCTTTCCAGCAGGCGCCTCAGTGCGGCCGCAGAGTTCATGTGCAGGGCTGGGCTGGCTCAGTGAACCCCCCCCCCCCCCCCCGTTGACAAAATGGGGGGGGGGGGGGGGGGGGGGGGTGGGCCGGTCCGGACCAAAATGCCAGGGCTGAATTTTGGTCCCAGTCCGGCCCTGTCATCACAAGTGGACAGGACTTAGATATGGCAATCCATAACTTGTCCTAGGTATCTTTTCAGGCAGTTGTAATCCGTAAGGTTTTCTTGGTAGGCTATCTTTTCAGGCTCTTGTCAACAGTAAATCATAACATGTTTACAGAGAAGGGATTGGATGTTTGAATTAAATCATTATCATAACAAGATGATTCAATATCTCAACCCATCTGGAGGAGAGACCGTGAGACAACAAAATGATGAATCAGCGCAACATGAACTTTTTTCTTCCTGGTCTCTCCTGTCCCCTTCCTAACTGCTCTCTCTCTCTCTCTCTCTCTCTCTCTCTCGCCATTTATGTGTTGGTCTAATTAGTACATCACTCTAATGTCAGCCTATGTTGTCTGGGATCAAATGGGGCATGTGCATGTGTGAGGAGGGAGGTTGGGGGCTGTCCTTGCTGCTTAGTATCACAGAGCTCCTATCAAAGCCACAAATGCAACACAATCTGCCTGCAATTACCAACCCCACGCAAAGCTGGTGACAAATTCACAGTATCCATCCATACTCTGATACAAGACATTAACAAGGTATTCATGCTGCAACAAAGCTTGGGCTTATTTATTATACACCAGTATGAAATGTTCATGGAGTCGTGAAACATTCATTTTTATCAGAGCAACAACAGGACTGACAGGAATACTGGAATACAGGAGAGGAAGCCTGGCAGAATGGGCAGATGAATGATGAATGTGCATGCATGCTCGTGTCTGTGCGGGCGTGTGTGTGTGTGTGTGTGTGTGTGTGTGTGTGTGTGTGTGTGTGTGTGTGTGTGTGTGTGTGTGTGTGTGTGTGTGTGTGTGTGTGTGTGTGTGTGTCTGTGCATACTATAAACTTGTGAGTACATGACCATGTGGTCGTGCTCCACTATAATGCATAAGCACACATGCAAATGACTGTATGTAATGTGCGTGCATGCATTACAGTGTGCGTATATCTTGCCTAATAGCGATAACATGTGAAGAGAGGCAAATAAATCTGCCTTTTCCTTCACAAGGTGTTAACTAGAAAGGTGCGCTCAGTGGAAAGCATATATCAGGCAGGCCGGGTTGCCTCCCCAGGGCTGTGAAAGCCATGGGTTGCAGCCATCAGGACCCGAGGTAGCTGTGAGGGGAAATAACATTTCTGCAATAGCATTTCTAAAACCTACAGTTGAACTTTTGTGGTGGCTCCTATGGTCAGAATTTAATTGGATGTTGGATTGGATGTTGCCTTCCTATAAGGAGGGGGGGGGCACATTTGTTTTCAAGACGTCGTTCTAAATTGACTCAGACGTTTGAAAAAACATTGCTCATTTATATCAGTCCATGAATGTTATTAGATGATGTAAATATTTCCATTGACACTCAAACCCGCCATAATCGCCATTTGTTAATTTATTTTTACCCTGAAAATGAATTTCCATGTGTGTTTTGATGGAAAATATTTTCATGAATATACGGTATTCATTTGTGGTTATGAAATATTTTCCACTCTGGATGCCAGTTAGCCGTTTATATATTTTATACTAATAGATACACATTTGTGCACTGCCAACTAGTTCAGAGAGAGAGAGAGAGAGAGAGAGAGAGAGAGATCAAGTGCGGAAGTGTAGCTCTGTTTGGGGCCAATTTACAAAGACAAAGTTGCTAGCGAAAAGGTGAAAAGGTGCTCAAATAAAACAGCAGCACAACGAACATGCTAATCACTTAAAATATAAGCAACTGCGTGTCCCAGTGTTCCATTACGTATGTGGGTCATCATATTTCAGCCTTCGGCTACAAGGACAGGCCGCCCGGTAATCAGAAGGTCACCGGTTTGCCTCCCGGGCTGCCGAATAATACGTGTCAAACTGTTCCTGTACAAGACACAGGAACAGCGCTCACCATGACCAGCTGAGCAGCCATCAGCTGCACACACACGCACAAGCACAGAACTCATGTCAGAGTGGATCAAAAGAACATGGTTCCATAGCAGCCAGACAGAACAAGAGACACCTGAAGGCAACTGTCATCATATCACACTTTCAGACACATAACTGCATTTTTACACCCATTGCATCGAATGGGTTACAAGTTGGGACAGGATCTGACCATGTAGCACCTATTTGATGCGATGGGACTCCCCTGCTTCAGACATTGACGTGACGGGACCGCCCTGTCGCGTTGCATGTTGACGAGGATGGATGATTTACGATTCCTAGCTACGATTCCATATCGGTATGCAATTTGAACGGTACTGAGTCAGCAGAAGCAGACTTTCCACCTAAAAGCTCGTTCCAGCCCCTCACAGGGCTGAAGTCCGCTTCTGACGCTGCACCTGCCTTGTTTTAAAAGTTAATAGCGAATGCGTCACCCTATTACGAGTTAGGAGTGAGAAAGGCACTTCCGCATTCCAGTGGGTGGGACTACCGGGAGCACTGACAACTTTAGAGTGAGAACATACGCCGTCTTCTGCCACCCTTCATGTTGCTGCTTCTCTTCATAGCATAGTGTACTTTTAAAGAGAACAACTTAAATAAAGGAAAAACAATATTCTAAGGTCTGACAAATAAATGCAGAGCAAAATCCTTTTTTATCTTAAAGGACGACTTCACTCATTTTCAACCTATCTTCATATAATTGGTCTTCACTAATGCTCATGATAATATGGTACCATTTTTGTCTACTCAGTCTGTGTCTCAGAGAAGGGCTGTGGACAGTTCAGAATCCCGCCTACCAGTGATCATCGATGGGGAATCGAAGCTGATAGAAACTGCAAGTTTTCTATTCCTGGAAAGTAACAATGCTATAGAAGCCATTGTTCTCGCGTTAATAAAAAATAAAATCCTGCCTAACGATGATGTCACTGGTAGGCGGGTTTCTGGACTGTCCACAGTCCTCCTCTGAAACACAGACAGAGAAAAAAATGGTAGAGTACCATTTTATCATGAGCATTAGTGAAGACCAATTATATGAAGATAGGTTGAAAATTGTCCTTTAACTACTGTATGAGAGGCTACAAATCGAGCATTACTATGTTAATTTTTCCACTAAAAGTAAAATGAACCCTCTGGATTTTGTGCAATGATAGCTGTGACTTTGTGTCTCCAGTGCAGACTTTTGAGATCCTATTGCTACTGTAATGGTTAACACGTTCAAACTGATTTGTCACAGTTGCTAACAGAATGTTTACTCTTACATAGTGACACATGAACTCGCTTTGTATGTTGCTGTTCCCACCTGTCGCACTTCAACTCATTCTCACGTTCATACTCTCTCCATCATCTTGTTTTGTGCACAACGAGGGACAACATGAGGATTTTGGTATCACATCTAAAGTGAGAAATCTATATAAAAAAATATTCAGCCGTCTGGCAGAGGGAACAAAAGCCACTCCCTGGTGAAGAGCACAAGAGCGAGAAATAAAACGTTCGGAAAGGATGAAAGGAAGGAAATGGAAGGGAGGGGCGAAGGAAGAAACAATGGTGTGGGTGGTAAATCTTTACTCGCGACCCACACAAATGGGTCAGTAACCCAAAATGGGTCTCTCAACCCATTGTTTGGGAAACACTGCCCTAGGGGAGTTGACTTTTTTCTTTCTTTCTTTTACAAATGATACAAAATCAGCTTTGGTTTTGAGTTTGGTTTTGTTGCAATTTGTGTAAATATTTGCATTTTTGCATAAAATGCCAGGATTATGGGTGCTGAGGGTGAGAAAGAAACAGAAAAATAATCATAAAGAAACAGAAAAATATATCTGAGGCAAATAAAAGCAATATGAAGAATCACACAGGGACAGCACAAAGAGCAAAGAAACAGAGAAGAGAGATACAGGGAGAGAAACAGAGAAGAGAGATACAGGGAGAGAAACACAGAGAGAGAAACAGAGAGGGAGAGAGATGCGTAGCAATTAAACATAAAGACACAAAGACAGATAGCAAGAGAAACATAGCGTCCTGTGAAAAAGTCACACAGGAAGTCAAATGAACATTCCGTGCTCAGAGAATATTCAAGGTACTTGAGACTGAATCTCAACCCTCATCTCAAAATTGTCCAGAGCTTATTTTCTGTGTGTGTGTGTGTGTGTGTGTGTGTGTGTGTGTGTGTGTGTGTGTGTGTGTGTGTGTGTGTGTGTGTGTGTGTGTGTGTGTGTGTGTGTGTGTGTGTGTGTGCGTGCGTATGTGTGTGCGTGTGTGCAACATAAGCCAAACCCAGAGCACTCTCTTGACACATGTGCCATTTCTCTTAACACCAGCAGCAGTACCAAAAGCCATCATCGTTGATATTTGATAATGTTTAGAAGACAATCACTTTTCTTTTATAAGATAATTGAGTTTGTGTGTTCTCAGTCTTTCCCAAGGTAGCTGTGGCTACACCAAAGCAACATACTCACACAGATGAACATAGAATAGATCATCATCATCATCATCATCATCATCATCATCATCATCATCATCTTCACTTACCTGTGAGTGTCCTTGAAGATGAATCCTCCAGAGAGAGGCACAACCTCTGCTAAGCTAAGCTAATGCTCATTTGCCCTAATAACCCATTGGGTATTTCAGGTAATATCTGTTCTGTTCTGAGCTAAGCTAAGCTTATACACAAAAAAGAAGCTGTTAACCATTCAGTGGGTTTCTGAACCAAGTCCATCCCATCAGTAGAGGCTACTAAGAGTTAATCCCGCCCGCTCACTGTCCCACTGTCTCACTGGTCAGAGTGTCGAGGGTCATGGAGCAGCTGGTTCACATTGGGGACACACAGCCACAGCAGGGTCAGACTCTAAAGGTGGCCCGGCCCCTGGAGTTCACAGAAGGAAGATATTGTGCAATGTAAATGGAGTAATGATGGGTTGGTGGGGGGGTTTCATCAGACAGGCAGGAGGTTCTGCTTTTACAATGGTAAAACTGTGTCTCTCAGGCCTCCGTGGAAAGAAAAGAGAGAACAATACAGTGGAGGGAAGTGGAAGGTACTGTATGGAGTGACGGTAGACATAAATGAAGTTAAGGAAGGAGGATGAATGGAGTGAGACTCTCACTCTCACTGTGAGAGTGTAGAAACATAAATTAAAAGAATGAAGAAGGGATGAGGGTAATGAAAGTGTCTAGAAATATAAATGGAAGTGGAAGGAAGGTGGATGAAGTGAAAGTATAAATAAATGATAAATGAAGTAAATGAAGGGTGGATGAAAGGAGTGAGAGTATAAATTAAATGTGACTTATCTTTCTCTGTCTCTGCCCCCCCCCCTCCCTCTCTCTCTAACTTCCCTGAACAATACACATGTCTCTCTAAGCAGGTCCTGACCACTCTTGGTCACATATAATGAAAAAATAATAATCTCACCATGCTCTTCCTGTCTCTATTCTGCTCATTCATCCTCATCAAGACCAACATCAACTTTCTTATCTCATCTCTCACTTTCTTTTCTTCTTACTCTCTCTCTCTCTCTCTCTCTCTCTCTCTCTCGCGCTCGCTATTTCTGTGTTGATCTAATTAGTGCATTACTCTAATGTCATCCTACTGTACGTAGTCTAGGAGCTAATGGGCCATGTGTGTTTATGTATAGTGGTTGGGGGGCTGTCTTTGCTGCTTAGCATCACAGTTCCTGTCACAGCCACGAATGCAACACAATCTGCCTGCAACTACCAACCTCACGCAGAGCTGGTGACAAATTCCTAGGGGGTAATAGCTTTGTGCGAAACAATAAGTGTGCGTGCGTTCTTGCATACGTGTGTGCCTACATGCATGTGTGTGTGTGTGTGTGTGTGTGTGTGTGTGTGTGTGTGTGTGTGTGTGTGTGTGTGTGTGTGTGTGTGTGTGTGTGTGTGTGTGTGTGTGTGTGAGAGAGAGAGAGAGAGAGAAGCAGATCTTACTATAGTATAGCAGATTTGAGGTGTATTGGACCAAGGGGCATCAGGGACCCCCAGTGAACCAGCTTTGTCTCTATGGCCTGGCCCCTGACTCAGAGGGACAGTGGGACAGCGAAACAGACAGTAGCACGGGGCCCCTATAACCAAGCACTGCTTCTCAACCGTAACAGATCCACTTGGCTCCAAGACACTGAACCATTACTGTCTACAGTGAAGAGGGGTCTTTCAAAACACTGCACAAAGACCACCCAGTTGGGGTGGGATGGGGAATGGGGGTGCAGTTTGTGGAGAGTGTTCCTCCTTTTGGAGGCCAAAACATACTGGGCCCAAAAATAAAGAGCCTTTTAGATGTTATGCCTTGGCTCCCTTTGCTAAAAGCGATGGCACTCCCCTCAACTCCAACAGCATTTTTTTTTTTTATTATTTTTGTTTTAGTTTTTATTGAAATATTCTCAAATGGATAAGTATAAAAGCAAGGACACCCTCCTCTCTTTTGGTTGTACAAATTGCCATCATGTAATCACGGAATCACAAACACAAAGTTTTGATTGAGACTAGATTCTAGATTATGTGACATTATTGCCTTTCACCTCATAGTGCCAGTTTGACTCCAGTGGATTTTCAATGTTGAGCATCTCAGGTATTTAAAAGGATCCCTGGCTACTAAGCCTTATACAGTACATACTATGACTTAATACATTATAATTCACCTCTATAACAAAACATTTAACAAAAAAATTAACAATTTCTAAAAGAAATACAGTATTTAAGCTGTTTTTCATTTTTTATTGGAGTTAGGGCAACTATAATGTATTAAGACATATAAGGCTTATTATCCAGGGATCCTTTTAAAGTTTATTTGCACCAAACACTCAAAGTTGATTTAACCACTTAAACCCTATATACAGTACTGACCAGGGTAGGAGTCCATACTGGATCTCTCCTTTTTTCCCGCTGTAAACCAAATTTCTTTGCCGAAAAGAGCTGATTTACAAGCTCAACACAAAACAAAACAAACAAATCTCACAATCTACAAGTCTCGATCTGCTATTTTTGCCAAATTATCGTCTATTTTCGCCAAACATTCACTTAATATGAAATATTAATGTCATAATACAAATTGAATCCTGTAAAGGGTTTTCTCTGCTGTGTTCCTCTCCCCCTACTGTCTGGGTGAGTGAAAACGGGGGTAAAGGGGGAGTAAGCGACCCACCATCCGTTACAAAAAAAATACCTTGTTGGGTAAAGAAAGCATCTGGTTTATGAGCAATGACTGGACTGTTGGTTGGTTGAGAAACAGTGGGCTAGGGAGCCCATACCACCTGGTAGAAACGTATTATCAACATTGTTCATCTATCCCACCAACTCCACCACTCCCCAGGAGTATCTGACCAAATACATCTCTGTAGAATTCAAGCTGAATGTAATCAAACATTCTAAATATCAAATAAATTTGCCTGAAAATGTTGGGAGCACATTTTAAAACACTTCAGATACTCCTGTGGAAAGCCACGCCCATGTGGAACTTCCTCATTCAACCATCTCTCTCTCTCTATCTCTTTCTTTCTCTCTCTCTCTCTCTCTCTCTCTCTCTCTCTCTCTCTCTCTCTCTCTCTCTCTCTCTCTCTCGCCCTCCATACAGTGGGAATGGCCATAGTGGTGTTCAGCTGTGGTGAAGATGAAGTGGAAGGGCACTATGTAAATATATCTTTTCATCTCTGTTGGTTCTGTATCCCTGTCCACTTACACTGCACATCTACGCGGATGGACTTGATAGCAGCCACCCCCACCCCGTTGTCAGCCTTGCAGTAGTAGCGGCCCCCCTGCACTCTCTGGATGACTTTGATACGCAGCGTCTCATTGTAGATGGACGTCTCCTGGAACTTCTCTGACGCACTGCCTGCTGTCTTCGTCCACCTGACCTGGAGGGGGAGAGAGAGAGAGAGAGAGAGAGAGAGAGAGAGAGAGAGAGAGAGAGAGAGAGAGAGAGAGAGAGAGACACAGAGACAGAGACAGAGACAGAGACAGAGAGTTGGGGTGGTGTCATCAGTTTTTTGTAGAAGACGGTCTAAATGCAAACATAATGAATGTGATCGATGCATAATGATGAATATATATATATATTTTTCATTAAAATTGTGCCTCTAAAAACAGTACACTGATTATAGGGGATACGTATTGAAGCACATTGTGCTTCAATCGGTTTCTGAAGCGGGCCTCCAAATGGCAGCAAAATAAGCAATGGAGCATAGATGAGCGGTGAGCAGCACGGTGGGATCTATGAGTTAGTCCATGAGCCAGAGCCCCAAAATTGAGCAATGATTATCGAAAGAGTGGGCAAAACCAAACCTATATTAAATTGTTCGTAGGGTCAATACGAGTAAATAAATATATGATAACCTTTCCACAGGAGCAGCTTTTTCATGGTTATCACACATTTTGTTATTTTCCCCATACATGATACGACAGGTGAAAAAATGACAACATTTAAAAAGGAGTTATCATAATGAAACTTCCTGAGTTGACTACTTACTTGAAGACAATGATTTATCGTATTACAAGTTTTCTGAAATTGTATATTTAAATATGCAAATTAGGCATTAGGAAAATATGTCCACATTTGCATAACTTTCCAGAATCAACATTGGAACATTGGATAAAGCCAGAGTCAACATACCTATTTCATTTTGTTAAGATGTTGGATTCAAAGGTTTTTAACGAGGGAATATTCAATATCTGGCTCAATTTTGGGGCTCTGGCTCATGGACTAAATGCCTAATTTGCATATTTAAATATACAATTTCAGAAAACTTGTAATACGATAACTCATTGTCTTCCTGTGTGAAGTAATCAACTCAGGAAGTTTCATTATAACTCTTTTTTTTAAATTTTGTCATTTTTTCACCTGTCATGTACGTATGGGGAAAATAACAAAATGTGTGATAACCATGAAAAAGCTGCTCCTGTGGAAAGGTTATCATATATGTATTTACTCGTATTGACCCTATGAACAATTTAATATAGGTATGGTTTTGTCCACTCTTTCGATAATGAAATCTTGTCTGGCTCATGGACTAAGTGGTGAGTGGAACAACAGGGAACCTCTTGGAGGAGGAGCGGAGTGTGAGAACAGCCTCATGACTGAGCGGGGGGAGTGACATTTCTCCCTGCTCAACACCTCTCACATGCTCTGGTTGACATAATTTCTACAACCCAAATAAGAATTTAAGATGGTGCCAAGGGCTGCGTGATAATGGCCACAATTATGGCCAAAATTATTATTTTGATCAATATCGAATCACGATTATTCATTGAGTTTAGTGACGAAAACATTTTTATTGTACTGGCATACAAACACTACTTTAATATTCATGTTGTGCTACTGTACACTCCTGCTAATGTAAACATGTTTTTAATGGTCCTCTTTATTCACCTATACTGTAAATTCTGTGCATCTCAGAATAAAACCCAAAACTTAACACAAAATTAAATCGACAGCACTGCTTTCACTATTACGTAGTGCGACATTCATGCTAATTAACACATCAATGTCAATAATCAGACGATCATGTTCAATTAATTATGGGACGCCAAGTTGGTGATCACACACGCATTATGAGATCTTGACAAGGTCTTTATGGGTCGTTCACGCTTCAGTTCTCCTATAAGGTCTTGGGAGCACTGTTATACAGGGAGCAGGCTTTCATTTGATTAATCAAATGCACATATGCGCTCGGATGCACACCTAACACACAGTATGCACCCGCGGAAGGACGCGCGCACACACTCACATGCATGCACATTCAGCAACATATGAACATTGCTAAATCAATTGACTTTGGAACACTGTTCTTGCTCCGCAACGCGTGTGGTTATCTTTGTGTGTGTGTGTGTGTGTGTGTGTGTGTGTGTGTGTGTGTGTGTGTGTGTGTGTGTGTGCGCGCATGTGTGTGTGTGTGTGTGTGTGTCCATTAATCCCTATTAGCCTCTGTCTCTTATCAAGCAGGAAGAGACTATGAGACATTGTGTGGACAAAGAGGGCACAGAGGATAAAGGTAACTAATAGTGTGTGTGTGTGTGTGTGTGTGTGTGCGTGCGTGCGTGCGTGCGTGCGTGCGTGCGTGCGTGCGTGCGTGCATTTGTCTGAATGTGTGATCTTGCTATGTGTATGGCATGTGTGAATGTGTGTGTGATCCTCAATGTGTGTAGGTTATAAAGTAGGTTATGGATTAGCGGATTAGCAGGGCGTGTTTGCTCAGCTCTGTTTGTAGGATGGATTTGGTGGAAGCAGACAACCATTGAATCAAACAGGGTAAGCAACCATATGGTTTGCTTCTCCTGTCTGTCTGTCTCTGTCTCTGTCTCTGTGCGTGTGCGTGCGTGCGTGCGCGCACGAGCTTGTTTGTGTGTGCGTACATGCACATGCCCGCGGGCATATAATGATGATAGACACTCGATAATGCATTGACTGTATATGTTTTAAAGTATGATCTTTATGTTTTTCATCGCCAAGGTTGCCTTAAAAAGAGAGTGAGAGAGAGAAAGAGGGGGGGGGGGGTAATGCTGTTCAATGCCATAAAGTACAAAGATCTCAAATAGAGTGCCGGTTTAATACTTGTCACAACCATGTAACTGCACCCTTGATTCCCAATCAGGGTCTTTCAGGCTATGCTCTCATGTTTCTCTCCACTACCCAATCTAATCCAAGTAATTAAATCACATTTGCACTATTATCCCAAACAACCCTGTTTGTTTCATACACTGACCAGACACTCTTATCCAAAGAAATAACAATTCAGCATCACGCTCGAGGACTCTTTCATGGGACAAACTGAGGTGTCTAGGCAAAGCAAGGCATGCTTATTTGTATAGAACATTCCGTACACAAAGACAATTCAACATGCTTTATGTAACACAAAACAAATACATTTCGTAACTAGAAAAAGTGCTCCTCGGAGCACAGGTCTCCACCAGGTCAGGTAGGTTATTGTGGGCCAGCAATGTTCGGAATTCGCCAATCAGGATGGAATATGAAAAATCTGACTGAACCATCTTAATCACTTGACTCCAGAGATAATGTGTACCGATTTGCATGATGTTTGGACAAAATTTGTAGGAGTAATATGAAAAAGAAAAGTATTGCAAAAATCGGCCTCCCGGTGGCGCTGTAATAGGGTGTTCAAATGGTGGCATTTGTTCCTCAACGTAGTGCAAATGTGCATGCCATTGGACGCTGCGTTCATGATTTGCGGCATTTTGTTCAAAACGGGCCACTCCTGCGAACTTTAGATGTCAATCTTAGCCCATAAGGATGAAATATGAAAAATCAAACAGATCCGTCTTGATCACATACATGACTATAGAGATCATGTGTAAACTTTTGGTGATTGTATCGTCTACTCAGGCTTTTGTGAGCCCCGCAGACAGTTTTTAAGTTGCTTGATTCATTATTTAGATATTAGATATTCATTTTATCAGACATGCCCCCTTCCTATACGAACCCATTGTAACTTCAAACTCCATTTTTAATCAAAAACACCCGTCCTTGGTTCACCCGTCTCCTACCGCCCCCTTAATACGCGAGGGGGCTGTGTTTTTTCAATTACTTTTTTCATTTATTTTTAATATTTTTTTGGAAAATGAAAAAAATAAAATACAATAAAAAAATTAAATAAAATAAATGAAAAAAAATCTCGGAAAAACACGGCCCCCTCACGCATTAAGGCCTATTCATACTCGACGTAAGACCCTTAAGTAAGCATAAGGAACGGAGGGGGAGACCAAAAAGGGGAGGGGGGATGGGGGGTTTGTCCGTCGATTATGTCATCCGTCAGGTTGAGCTCTGAGCTCAACCTGACGTACGTTCACTGCTTCCCTCTGGAGGATGAATAGCCTCTTGTGGCCCTAATCACGCATAAGAAACGTGTCAAACTATGAATGCACTGAATGCACTGACGTAAAGAACTTACCAGGTCCTCAAACCCGACGTACTACGTCAATCCCCATCTCTGTCTAGTATGTACGCCACTTTAGGAAGGCAGGGTGAGTCACCAGAACCAAGGACAGGTTGGCAACTTAAAAATTTTCTGGGGGGCTCACAAAGGCTTGAGTAGATGATAAAATCACCAAAAGTTTTTCTGAAAGTGAAATATCCCTTTAATATCCAAAAATGTGTTTTACGTAAGTCGGCCTCCTGGTGGCGCTATAAGAGGCAGATGTGAAAAATGAAGGGCAAAGGTTTTTCCTTGGCCTCTAGGGAGTGCACATACAAAGTTTAACACAGTTCGGTGCAGTTATAGGTAAAAACGCAAATTGGCCTGTTATAGCGCCACCACGTTGAAACATTTCAAGTGGCATTTCTTCCTCGGCCTAGTCGGAATGTGCGTGCAGAATTTCACGGCAAAAAGGTGAAAACCAGTGGTGTATGAATGTGTATACTATGGATGTGTGGAACATGGTGTAGTGCAGGTGTGTGGATGGAAAGCCGAGCCTATAAGACAAAGAATATGGAGCACTGAGGGGAGCGTGCTGGTAGGTCTGAGTTCTTGAGTAAAAGTACAAAAGTATTGGTATCAAAAGGTACTTAAAGTATCAAAAGTAAAAGTACTAAAATGTTTGAAAAAAGCCGATGTACAAGCTCACAGCGCGTCGCATCGCGACGCGTTGTAAGCTTGTAGATCGGCTTTTTTTATTTTCAAATAGCCTATGTATAAAATAGGGCTAAAGTGGTTAATGTATGTTTTATAATGTAATTTGCAAAAAGTGCAAAGTAACTAAAGTTTTCAAATAATTGTAGTGGAGTAAAAGTACAATATTTTCCTCTGAGATGTAGTGGAGTAGAAGTAAAAGTATTGAAAGGTGTAAATACTCCACTAAAGTTAAAATACCTCAATACCTGGCCACGGGGGCACCCACTTTGAGAAACCCTGCCCTGGAGGTAGTTAGTTATTGCTCCACACTCCCTAGGAATTAGAGAGGGAGGGAGGGAGGGGCGGGCTTTATAAGTCCTCCAATTGTCAGCCCTGCCCCCCCCCCCCCCCCCCCCCCACAAACACACACACACACACACACACACACACACAGGTTGTTACAAGCTCTGCAATGTTTGTTAGTAAAAGATCAAAATAAACAACTCATAATGCAACGTTACTCCACATGAACGTTGAGTAGAGTTGTCAGTGTTTAGTGGTGAAAGCTGCTAAAACACGCTTGTGACAACAAGACATTGGAAACAGAAGTGCATTATCTCTATCTGGCCAAACTGAGGTGAGTTTCTGCAGGTGACTTAGCTTAGCTAATTAGCGGCTTAGCATTAAACAAATTGATGGAATGTGTGTGTTTAATTTCACTTTTATTTTACTTGGTAAAGCAACAACTAGTCAGGATGAAGTATTGTTGTGTTGTGAGATGTGATGTGAAGTGAATATGTTGTATTGTTGAGCTGTGTTTGATTGTGATGCTAAGACAGGCTATGTAGGCCTAGACAGTGGTGTAAAGTAACTAAGTACATGTACTCAAGTACTGTACCATTTTGAGGATCTTTTACTCTACTGGAGTATTTTAAATTGTCAATACTTTTACTTCTACTCCACTACATACCAGAGACAAATATTTTACTCCACTACAATTATTTTAAAACTTTGGTTACTTGTTACTGTAGATTTGGATTATTATTACAAAACATACCACTGCAGCCCAAATAGCCTATATACTTAGGCTATTTGAAAATAGCCAATCTACTTTGTGCATAATGAGTACTTTTACTTTTGGTACTTTAAGTATATTTTGATGCCAATACTTTTGTACTTTTACTGAAGTAAAGTTTGAATACAAGACTTATACTTGTACTAAAGTATTTCAAAATTGCTGTATTGGTACTTTTACTCAAAGATTTTGAGTGCTTATTGCACCACTGGGCCTAGTAAATCACTTCACACATTCATCAGGGTCCTGGATGGCTTGGTTCCAGGCTTAACATCATTTATAAAAAATATTTTTCGGAAATCTCCATGGGAAAAATGTATGAGTTTTCTATCTGTGACACCACAAAATGGCCGCCACTTCTATGCCTTATAAGTGTAGACAGGGTATTTGCACATGTATAAAGTTACAATTTAATGACTTTTAAAAGAGGCAAACATTGTAAAAATAGCCTATCTACAAGCTCTATGTATACTAGGCTGTGTAAGCTGTGACAGGATACAGTATACATATAATGGGCTGTATATGTTATGCAGTTATGACAGGATACAGTATACGTTAGCCATGGTTCACATGACGCTTGGTGCCGAGTCCCCCTGGTCTAAAGTTGTGTTCGATTTTTTCACATTGCCATCTCTCCGCGTCGCCTTGTAACATCCGTGGCTCGGTGGTAAGCACTTTAAATTTGAAATCTTAACGTGAGAGATGGCAATGTGAAAAAATCGAACACAACTTTAGACCAGGGGGACTCTGCACCATGACTGTCATGGTATGACAGTCATGTGTCAGGGCTACAGTATACAGTACGTATACAAGGCTGTATATGTTATGCAGTTATGACAGGATACAGTATACATATACTAGGCTGTATGTTGTGACTGGATACATTATACGTATACCAGGCTGTATGTTGTGACAGGATACAGTATACATATACTAGGTTGTGTATGTTGTGACAGGATACAGTATACGTACAGTATATGTGGCTCTCGGTTACTTGAATCTTTCTTTCTTTCAGATACTCAAGGCTGGCAGAGGTGTTGCAGGGGACACATCCCCCTCCCCCATCTCTTCATTATAAGCGTGGACTATGAAGACAGGCCATCAGTGGAGGAGGGGAGCAAGAACTGGGCCTCACTACTACAACTAGGAGGTCTAGATGACTCTCTAATGTAGTCTTTTTTTTATTTTATAAACACACACACACAAACACACCCCATACACACACACACACACACACCCACCCATACACCCCCACCCACCCATACACCCCCACACACATACACATGACGATGCAGATGACATCTGCATCGTAGATGCCCAGAAGACTGAGGTTCTCACCTACAGTGTAACACCCTCCCAGACCATCCACCTCTAATGAAGTACTGGTGAAGCCAACCAGATGTACGGAGGATGGAGATGGCGGGAGACGCCCGCTGGAAGGCTCATCCGAGGATGCCCTGCCCTAGAGAACGAGATCTGGAGATCTCTCTCTATCCATGGGTTTGTCTGCATGGGGGATTCCTCCGACGACTTGGTCCGCACGGCCGAACGGCCGAAGACCTTGTCCTTCTCCGGGGTTTCCCCTGAAGACGGCTGATGAAGACGACTCAAAGTAGGAACCTCTTTAGGACTGTCACGATTATGACATTTTACTTGACGATTAATTGTCGCTCAAATAATTGCGATGAACTAGGCTGAATTAATTAATTACTGCGTTGTACGCTGAACATTGTAACATTATTAATACAAATGTGTCTGTCTTCGTAAACAAAAGGTGCACGGGTCAGATATGACAATTAACTTTCATAACTCAATAACTTTATACGTGGAAATAGCAGTCTGCTATTTCCACTATTTTTCAAAATGTTTGAAAACATATGAACATTTTTCAACATGGAAATGATTATGACGATTATCCGAAAAAGTATTGTGATTATCTGAAATACTTGCGATCAGGTGATTATGTAATAATTGTGAAATACCAAATTTTTCCTTTTCCTTTGCTGGATGCTGCTGCTGCTGCAGCTAAAGTTTGTGTTGTATGATGTTTTTTGTTGTATGCTGTTCGTGTTTGATGCTGTTTGTGTCATGTGCAGTAGCTCTGTTGCTGTCATGTTGGGGCCCGGTGTGGCAGTGAAACACGTTCAGTGACTGTTGGTTTGTGGTTCTGTGATAGAGACAATTTGCATGAAACATTTTTTAGACATAGTCCTCTGTAAATCCGGGCCATTTGAAAAGGTCTTTTTGGTAGGTACCAAAAGGTCACTTTTTTCTGGTGTAAAGTGTGGGGGGGACCAAGTTTCCCACCTCAGCATCTGCCAGACTAGTGGTGCACCTACTACTGGCTCCAATACAGGTCGCCGCCTGGTCAGGTTATTGTGGCCTCCATCCTGGTGGTGCTATAATAGTAGCCTGGGATCCAGCCTGATTCGCTACGTTCGGCTGACTTTTTTCTCTCTCTCCGCTTATCAGTCTGGAATGCACCCCATTGACTCGTTTTGCAGAATTACACTGGAACTACATATGTTACGTTAGGCAACGTCGTTGCTGATTGGATGTTGTTCAAACGAATGACGAATCACAACGATCACACTGTTTTTTTTTTGTCCCGCCCCGCACCACAGACCAATCAGAAGCCACGGCACGATTCGAAACGTTTGTCATGTCCCACCTCCCTTGGAGATAGGAGGCATTCCAGACTGAGAAGCGAAGAGAGAAAAAAAAGTCCGCCGAACGTAGCGAAGCAGGCTGGATACCAGGCTACTATAATAGGCCAATGTGAAAAGGGTGCCATTTCTTCTTAGGCCTTTCAATCGGACTTTGCATTCATGATTTGAGGCATTTTGTTCCAAAAATGTTTTTTGACCGCAATCGTACGCTGCGTTCATGATTTGCGGCATTTTGTTCAAAACAAGCCACTACTGCAAACTTTAGATGTGAATCTTAGCCAATCAGGATGGAATATGAAAAATCAAACAGATCCGTCTTGATCACATGACTAATAGAGACCATGTATACCGATTTGCGTGAAATTTGGATAAAATGGGAAGGAGTAATATTAAAAAAAATGTTTTACATAAGTCGGCCTCCTGGTGGCGCTATAAAAGGCAGATGTGAAAAATGCAGGGCAAAGGTTTTTCCTTGGCCTCTAGGGAGTGCGCATTCAAAGTTTTACACAGATCGGTGCAGTTATAGGTAAAAACACGAATCGGCCTGTTATAGCGCCACCATAAGGCTGATTTAAAAATGTTCAAGTGGCATTTCTTCCTCGGCATAATGGGAATGTGTGTGCGAAATTTCACGGAAATTGCATGCTGTGTTCATGATTTGAGGCATTTTGTTCAAAACAGAGCACTCCTGCAAACTTTGGAAGCCATTTTCAGCCAATCAGGATGGAATATGAAAAATCTGAAAGACCCGTTTCGTTTAATGACTATAGAGATACTGTGTAGCGATTTGCGGGATGTTTGGACAAAATCGGTAGGAGTAGTCAAAAAAGTGTTTTGCAAAAGCTGCCTCCTGGTGACGCTATAACAGGCCCATGTGAAACATTTGGGGCAGAGGTTCTGAATTGGCATCCAGGGAGTGTGTGTGCACATTTTCGCTGCGATCAAGCCAACAGTGCCGGAGATTAGCTGTACACAGAAAGACAGAATGACACACGGACGGACGGACGGACGGACGGACACACGGACGGACAGGGTGCAAAACATACTCTCGCCACGCCTTTCGGCCTGGTGGAGACAATGAGTCTTTAAAGACTCCAACAGACCCTACCAGGTAGATTGAAACCCCACAAAACATGGGGCTGTAGAACAAATGGGATTCTAACCCATAGTTATGGGGCTTGAACCCAACCAATATTAAAATCTGGGACTCAACCCATACCTCCAGGGGTATTTTAACCCCCCCCCCAAAAAACTATTCCAATCAAAACGTCTGCAATAAATTATATTGTTTTAGTTATGGGACATGAACCACACTCCACTAATCTATAATTATGGAACTCGCCTGAATTTCCCCTGCGGGATCAATACAGGTATCTATCTATCTATTTAAGGACAGGCACTGGATGCCATGGAGATTAGATCTGGGGATTTGTGGATGCAAATCCCCAGCCAGGACAGGCTCTCTCCAACCTTGATGCTTGTAAGGCTGTGTCCTCTTAGACAACCTTTATTCACTTCATTGACAGCACAGTTCAGGTTCAACACACAAGCAGCTTTTTTGTTCCTATTGTACACTTTTGTAAAAGATGTAAAAAAATAGTTCATTCAGTAGAATAAGTGACATCATTCTTGAGGGGTGCTTGTTTTGCACATGAATAATTGACTTTCTGGCAGTATGTCTCTTAGTCCCTCAGTAGCCCACCACGCACCAGGCAGGCAAGGACCACCCACTGTCTTTAAAAAAGGATGCTGGCTGTTCTCAGACATCTTTTCTGAAGTGATTCTTGACGCATTGCCACCAGAGTCAACCATACAGCGGCTTATCCATCCAACTGGCTCAGTTACAGTGAATCCGCTTAAAATGATAATCCTGTTATGTGGGAACAGTGTTTGGCACGGACACAAACCCTCACACAAAAATGAAGACGTTTGCATATACGCACACACGCACACACGCACGCACGCACGCACACACGCACACACACACACACACACACGCACACACGCACGCACGCACGCACACTATTATGGAAATATTATAATCCAGTCAGGGTGAAGTATTGGTCATTTATTTAGGAAGATTCAGGCAGAGTAACAGCATTCATAGCAACAGAGCTCTGGCCTCCATGGCCAGACCTTGCCTCCTGAAGTATCATATGGGATACCTTTTATACACAAAGATGCTCTCCCTAAATGGAGATAAATATAAACGGGCTATACTAAGTGACAGTACCATATAATAGAGCTGACAGCTCAGCTGTTAGATTGACAGCTGCAGCTGAGTTGTAATTAGTACATATATGTAAAACCTTGCTTCAATGAGATTGTATGGAAGGCCAAAAAATACACAACACATATACTTGGCAATCTATACATTTCTGCCACCACAACACGCATACACACGCTCAGAGGATTGAATACTTCACTTAATTTACCTCATTCTGCTCTTTTGTTTTTCATACATTATATATTTCTGTCTTCCAGTTCTTGCCTGGCAGTCCTTTGCTGACATAGAAGATGTAGAAGATGCGTGATGTGTGTGTGTGTGTGTGTGTGTGTGTGTGTGTGTGTGTGTGTGTGTGTGTGTGTGTGTGTGTGTGTGTGTGCGCGCGCGCGCACATGTGCGTGCGCGTGTGTGTGTGTAACTGAGTGTGTGAATGGGTGAATTTAACAGATTGTAAACCACTTTGGATCAAGGCGTTACAAATGCGTACCAACTCAATCAATTGTGGCAAAGCAAGAAGGAACGGATGACAGATTGAATAAGAATGGTTGCCCCATGCAGTGTGGGGGAGACAGACAGTATAAGACATTTGGTAGTGTGGGGGAGACAGAAAGAAAAAAAAGTAAGAAAGCTGGGAGGGAGCGAAAGAGGGGGGCAGAACTTAGGGAAGCTGAGAGAAAGACCATGAAAGGTAGGCATAGGAGGAAGATTCTAACAGGTTTGACCTTAGGCCACCACCAGGGGTAGACATGGTTCCAGAGACAATAAGCATTTGAGCCAGTACACAAGTGTATGACCCAGAGCAGTTGTCCAGTCTGTGGTGCAGAGATGACACAGAGTTCAATACATCTGACTCACTGATATTGAACACGGAACACCTGTTTGTATAACTGAGTCACCTGAACCTGATGAACGTATCACTGTCTCTGACTCTGTAATGGGACGTCCCATCTGCTGATCAAGTTACACTTACATCTGAAACCTTAGAAGGGAAGGTCAGAATGATGATGATGATGATCGATTGTGGGTGGTGGATTTTTCTATAGAAAAACTGATGTCATACTGTTCTGTAGACAAAAACATTGTACAGTGTTTTTCACCAAATAAATAAATATATAAATACACAAATACACAAATAAATAAACACACATTTGCACACTGAAATATTATGATATCACTTCTTGTGATAGAGCAAGACACTTAACTGCTCGTCCCTGAGCACTCATAACCATCTGAGCAGAACATATACTATATGTGCCCTAGAACTGTAGGGCTGTGTATTGGCATGAATCTGGTGATACAATACTCACCACAGCACACGATTCAATATATTATGTTTCAATATATTGCAATATACTGTAAGCAAAACGATATATTGCAATTTTAGGACATTTTTAGGAAAACTGTCATAGTATAAAGAACACTACATATAAAAAAGGAAAGCAAAGAAAATAACATTTCCCAGTAAAACAAAACTAAAAAAGTGTAATGACATTCTTGAATGCAGGCACAGGTTTCAAGGGTGTTTAATAAAGTCCAACAAAGGTACAAGTGCACAAGGCACAGTTCAGAGAAACTATAAACAAGGGCAAACACGGACGGGACCGTGTGGAGCTGCTAGTAGAGCCAGAGCCAAACAATACTGCCTGCTGGCAGAGTGGAAGAGGGGGGCATATATAGGAGTGCGCTAAGGAGGAACAAGTGTGTAAGGTTAATAGGCTGGAGATGAGGACCTCTGGAATGAGGGCGTGGTCGTGACAGTACGCCCCCGTGACGCGCGGCACTGGCCGCAGGACGAGCATGGCCTGGAGGCCGACCCCGAGGGCGTGGAGCGGGTCGATCGGGACGACGCTGATGGAAGTCCCGGATGAGGTTTGGATCCAGGTCATCAGCAGCTGGAACCCAGCAACGCTCCTCAGGGCCGAACCCCTCCCAGTCCACCAAATACTGAAGCCGACCCCCACGACGCCTGGAGTCCAGGAGGGTCCTAACAGCATAGGCAGGAGCACCCTCTATGTCCAGGGGAGGCGGTGGGGCATCGAGGGGGACAGCATCAGCCAGGGGACCGGGAGTCACAGGCCTGAGGAGGGAGACATGAAACGTGGGTGAAATGCGGTAATGACTAGGAAGTTGCAACCTGTATGATACCTCGTTGATGCTCCGCAGGACCTTGAAGGGACCCACAAAGCATGGACTCGGCTTTCGGCAGGGCATGCGAAGGTTGAGGTTCTTGGTGGAGAGCCAGACTCGATCTTCAGGCTGGTACATCGGAGTCTCACTGCGATGACGGTCAGCCTGCTCCTTTTGTCGGCGAATGGCACGCTGGAATCGAACATGAGCTGAATTCCATACCTGCTCAGATCGACGGAACCACTCATCCACTGCAGGGG
Source organism: Gymnoscopelus microlampas (assembly GCF_963454915.1). Lineage (NCBI taxonomy): Eukaryota > Metazoa > Chordata > Actinopteri > Myctophiformes > Myctophidae > Gymnoscopelus > Gymnoscopelus microlampas. The sequence continues at coordinate 21,385,553 of NC_139962.1, forward strand.
CCTCTGTCGTGCTTGGGTCCCAAGGGCACAAAGGGGGTGGTAGCCGAAGACACACTGGAAGGGAGACAGACCTGTAGAAGAGTGGCGAAGGGAATTCTGGGCATATTCAGCCCAGGGAAGGAACTGAGCCCACTCAGCCTGCCGGTCCATGCAGTGGCTGCGGAGGAACCTCCCGAGTTCCTGGTTGGTCCTCTCCACTTGTCCATTCGACTGTGGACTGTAGCCGGAGGGGAGGCTCACTGCAACCCCCAGTCTCCCCATGAAGGCCTTCTATACACGTGACATGAACTGGGGACCACGATCTGAAACAATGTCCTCCGGAAGGCCATAGTGCCGGAACACCTGCTCAAACAGCACCTCTGCTACCTGGAAGGCAGTTGGGAGACGAGTGAGGGGGATAAAACAACAGGCCTTGGTCAATGGACAGATGCGACCAAGGTCGCTGAGGCACAGGAAGCGGAAGTTTTCCCGTTTTTTTCCCGCCGAAGCGTGTCGCGGGGACTTCGACTGGGCACAGGATTTACATTTTTACTGACATCTCGGACTAATATGGGCCACCAGTATTTTTCAGAGAGTGCCTGTGTTGTGCGACTAATACCTGGATGTTCAGTTGCCACCGAAGTATGCGCCCAAGTCAGTAACTGATCCCTCACCCTTGCGGGAACATAGGTGCGGCCTGGAGGACACTTGGCCACTCCTTCAACGCCTTCTTCAACGCCAGCAACTCTCTGTCACCTACATCATAGTTCCTCTGAGCAGAACTAAGTTTTTAGCGGTGCCAACCGCTCTATATCTGACTTTGTCTGTGTGTCCGGGTGTCCATGTGTCTGTCCGGGTGTGTGTCTGTCCCATAAACAAATATTGATGACAAAATCAATACGGGGCTCATCAAAGGCACCGCTTCCTTCACACAGGGTGTGATTTTTGAGTGGTGCCGAAGGCAACCACTCCTATACATGACTTTGTCCGTGTGTCCGTATGTATGTATGTATGTATGTATGTCCACAAACATTGATGATAACATCAATACGGGGGTCAATACGGGGCTCATCAAAGGCACCACTCACTTCACACAGGGTGTGATTTTTTAGAATAGAAAGCACAGGGGTATAATTTTGGTGGATTACCTTGTCTCTGAGAGAGGACTGCTCCCACACCCACCTCTGAGGCATCCACTTCCACCACAAATGGCAAGACGGAATCCGGGTGCTTCAGTAGGGGGGCAGTTGTGAAGAAGTTCTTAAGACGATTGAAGGTGGCCGTTGCAGCTTCGTTCCATGGCAATCTGTGAGGACCCCCATTGAGGAGAGATGTGAGGGAACTGTAACCCTGTATAAAACGGCGATAAAAGTTTGCAAAACCTAAGAAATGCTAGCTGCGGATCAGGTTGTAGGCACTACGAAGGTCCAGCTTGGTGAAGACACAGGCCCCCCGGAGCTGTTCCAGAGCTGCAGGCACCAGATGAAGGGGATACCGGTACTTAACAGTGACAGCGTTCATGCCCCGGTAATCGATGCACAGACGCAAACCACCATCCTTCTTGACCCCGAAGAAGAAGCTCGCAGGAGAGGTGGAAGGGCGGATATAGCCCTGCTTCAATGGATATACTCCTCCATGGCCTCGGCCTCCGCGATGGACAAGGGGTAGATGTGGTTACGAGGAGGAGCAGAGCCAGCAAGCAGGTCAATGGCGCAATTCCAGGGGCGATGAGGAGGAAGACAGGTGGCCCTCTCTTTGGAATGACCCTCTACATTACTGCAAAGTTTCAAACAAATGTGAGTCTGCATGTATGTGTTAGGGGCAGCTCATAAAAGCTTCATTTTTTCACTTATGGAAAATCCGCTTCCCCAGTTTGTCAGTATAGGTCCAAAGCTCATGCGTAAAATGTTTCGTGCAGATTGCTCAAAGATCCCAGGAGGAGATAGATTTTACTGTTTTTCATATAATTCAAAATGGTGGGAGATCTAAAGGTCAGAGGTCAAAAGTCAGAGTGGGAAAGTTGTTAGGCATGAGGAGACGCATGTGTGTATCGAAGTTTCATGGCTGTAGGTCAAACAGGGCATGAGTTGTACCTGTTCAAAGTTGGCATTTTCAATTGAGTGCTATAGCGCCACCCTTTGGCCAATGGTTGTGAGTTTCGGGCCTTGGCCGTTTGGCATAGCTCTCTACCATATTGCCGAGTTTCGTAAAAAACACTGTGACTACACGGTTAGGCCAGAACTGCAAAAACGGCAGAAGAATAATAATAATAGTGAAAGCCAACAGTTTCAAAGAGGTATCAAGCCTTATAGGCCTCGAACCCTCAGTAAAGTGCTTTTATTGTCACATCACAGGTTTACATATCCAGCTGTTAAAGTTTGTACATGAGGTTAGACATAAGGTGCCGGAGCATAGCAGCAGGTATGTACAGTAGATGATATTAGACATTAAGGTGCAAAAAAGAGTATCAGCACATCGTCAGATTCAACCACATAGTCCACAAAGGGCGATAACTTTCACAGGTACAATCCACATGGTAGATCCACAAGGAAAAGTAAAGTCCAGCATAAAAAAAGGTGCATGAAGAAAACATGCAAAAACTAACTGAATTTGAGGTTAAATGCAAACGCTAAGGGGCAGCAAGCGCCATTCCCAGGGACCCCAAATGATGCCCCTGGGAAACACTTTGGTACTCTGGAGAGCTGAGGGTACTCATGCCTGTGTTCCTTCCACCGACTCAGAGGATTTTCTGGGAGTGACAGCAGCAGCAGCAGCAGCAGCATCATCATGTGCAGTCGTTGGTGCAACATTGCACAGGCACTGTGGAATGCTGGACTGTCCTGTTCCTCATGCAGCTGAAAAACATCAAAATATCAAATTTGCTATAGCTACAACAACACATAATCTGTACCCACATTTTTTTGAATTCTTCCCCCCCAACTATTAAAACAATCTGGTTATCAATATATTGGAATAGTATTTACTTGCATTCTATGTAGTAAAAAAAATCTATTACAAAAAAATATATATATAACTTACATTTACTTACATTTTGTTGCTTCTTGATGGAAGCCACCACAGCATCAGTCATGTTTGGAGTAGTTCTCTTTGGTCTCTGCTTCAGAAATAAAGGGCAGATCCTTAAACCTAGGATCAAGCACTGATGCCATGCACAGTGTCTCCCTCTCTTTGGCATATCTCTTTCCCAGATCTTGTGCTAACAACCTTGATGTCACTCACTGCCACTGTCACCCTGGCTTTCTTCTGTGCCATTGACAAGCTTGGCATGAAGTGGTTTGAGACAGAAAGAGCATGCTCTCCTCTGACATTACCAAGGTTCGCATCTTTCATCGGTTTCACAGCCTTGAGCACTCACTCTGAGCATGTGTGCCTCGCTCAGTGGAAGGATATGCTTTTCACTCCGTCTGATCTCTGATGAAAGGAGTGCCGCAAAGATGGCTGGTTGTTGTTCTAAAAATCTTTCTGTCATATCAAAAGTGCTGTTCCACTTTGTGAGGATGTCTGTGATGAACCTGTGTTTTGGTAGTTGTAGCTGGTCTTATTTGACTTTTAGCTGAAGGCTGTGTGGTGCTGCATTTGAAAAATGCTGTAACACGTCAAGTAGTCTCGCCACTGCTGGCAAATTTCAGGCAGTGTGCAAAGCAGTGCACGTGGGTCATCTCGACAAATGATCGTGCATGCTACGTTCATGTTGGATGCATTGTGGGTTACAATGACAGGATCTTTTGGTTCCAACCCCCATCCAGTAACGGCCTCCTTCAGCAACACTGTGATGATATCTTCTGTGTGACTCTGCATCGCTCCTGTTTGGAGCACATGCAAGTCCACCTTTCACTCATATGTGGGGCTGTAATAGTTACACACGATTCAGCCCTTGATGTCCATGCATCACTGTGATGCATGGCCCTTGATGTCCATGCATCACAGTTGAGACTCTCTCAAGGATCTCTCTTTTTAGCATCAGCTGTTAGCTGCTCCATTTGTACAGAATGGTGTCCTGCCAAGTGTGCTCTCAGATTTGTTGTGTTCCCCAAATGTGACATTGGCATGGCACATTTAGCAAACAGCATGGCTCCTGTCTAACTCCTTAGTGCCTTCTTTATTGTGAAAGCCAAAGAAGCAATTCAGTTCCATACACAGCGGGGGTCGGTATTATTCTCTCATATTCAGCGAGTGAGTAGCGTCTAGTCAGCTAGGTTTGATATTGCTAATGCTGTGTGGTACTCCTCTTCACCCCCTCTCTCCCTCTTCTTCTCCTCACACTCCTCCACTCCACACCTTCCAACACTTTACCTCGCCTCCTCTGTCCTATTCTCCTCTCAGAATCAGTTGTATTGTCACTTCACCGATTTACAGGTCTAAATCAGTGGGAGAAATTGTTTTTTGTGCAAGCTCCATCATTTCTCTTATCTTCTCCCCGCCTCACCTATCCTGTCCTCTCCTCTTTTCCTCACCTCTCTTTTCCTCACCTCACCTCTCCTCTCATCTTCTTTCTCCTCACCTCTCAACTTGTCCTCTCCTCTCCTCTCCTCTCAAAAGGGGTCATGCTGTGATCTCATTTGTGTCTGGTTCTGGTTCCAGATTGGCTTCACTTTCAGTCTCTCTATCGATTGTCCTCTGCTCAGCCCTCAAGGACGGAAACCCAAACCCTGAGTCCCCCAACCGCAGCCCCCCACCTCCCCCTGTCCTTCTCCCCTCCTCCTGCCTCTCTCCCTCCCGTGCAGGCACACACACGCGCAGGCACGCAGGCACGCACACACTCTCTCTCACACACACACACACACACACACACACACACACACACACACACACACACACACACACACACACAGGTCTCAAGGTTGCGTGCGGTGACCAGCAGATCCATGAATAAATAATAAGAAAGTAGGAATTACTTTCAGAAAAACCATTTACCCTTCTATTGTGTTCCTAAAGAATGTGCGCGTGTGTGCATCTGGGCGAGCGCGTGTGTCAGACTACAGTTGTTTGTTACCTAAAAGTCTCATCCCTGCAGTCAACCTGAGAGCTGTGTGGCGGACCACGGCCACGTCACTCTGGCTTGGACATAACCATAAACAAACCCGACACGCCCATATATAGGCATGTCACTATGACTCAGGCATAACGATAAACAAACCTGATATGCCCATATCGGGTATATATGGAGATACGGTTGTCCAGAGCCATAGATCCGACCGCTATGCCCATATATGGTCATGCACATATATGGGAGCGACCCACTTCAAACTCGGCGCGCGCATCGGCAAGGACCGAGGGAGTGCGGTGCCCCACGCCAAGTCATTCGGATCCGGTCCGGTCGTGGATCGTGGATACTTGTCCAGAACCGCTGATCCAACCAATATGGCCATATTTTGGCATGTTAATATACAGGGTATGGGCATACACCAATGACATCAGGAATCTCCATATATGGTCATTCAAGGGACACAGGTAGACAGACAAATAGAGATCTCCATATATGGGCACAAAAGGGACACGGACTGACAGATACAGAGATATATGGTTAGATTGGCGGTGCGACGTCGGTGTGAGGGCCTCGGAGCGGCCCGAACTCTAGATGTGGGTGCCACGTGGGGGGTGGAGCTGAAGCTATTACAGGCTGTCCCTATTGGCCGTCTGAGGGCACCTACCAAGTTTGGCGCCTTTAGCATACTGGGAACTGGAGTTATGGCTGTTTAAACTCCAGCCAAAAGGAACACAGAGGGGGTGGCCTGTATTCCCTGGTGTGGCTATCCTGATGGCATACACCTGACCCGTGTTGGTGCCAAGTTTGGTGCGGATCGGTGCAACGGTGCGCCTCGCAGGTTCTTACGTTACGTTCTTACGTTTGTGACCTCCACCCAAGCACGCACCCACCGACCGCCCGCCTGCCGTCGGTTGCCCTCTAGGCAATTTTAATATAGGATTTAAACTTGAAAATGTGAGGGAAGGGTTAATGAACCTGACCTATTCCTTTTGTGACCTTCCTAACTGTCACATTCGCTTGTCCAGACATTTCATAATATTCACGTCTTTAAAAAACACATGTATTTACTAAAGTGCATGTAAATGCATGTTAATAGACCTGAGCACACACACTTATCTGCTGAGCAAGTCAAGTCAGTTCTACTTAAAGTACATTTAAATAGGCAAAAGTTGACCAAAACATTTAAAGCAACTGCTTGCATTACCAATAAAAGTGCAGTGGAATGTGGTGGAGGGAAGGATGAAAGACAGAAAGAGAGACGGAGAGAGAGAGAGAGAGAAAGAAAGAGAGAGAGAGAGAGAGAGAGGGTGAGACAGGCATAGGGATCAGGTTATCTATAATATAGCTTGTGGAGGGTTTAGAAGAAACCCAGTAAGCCCAGAGGGACACAATCCCAGAATGCAGCAGTGTTCTGCTGAGGACAGGACAGAGGAACAGAAGGTTCGAGAAGGATGTTGTGTCACTGAGGTCATCACAGTTCACTTTGACTGCATTGTTTTGTGTTTGACTGTTTATGGACTATCATGGAAGACAAGAAATTACCTCCTTACTGCCCTTTGTTTCTATTGTGGTTAAAATAGCAGAATAACATACAGAGATGTGTACACCCCCCCCCCCCCCCCCCCACACAGACACACACACACACACACACACACAATCTATCAATATATTTCCTTTTCTCTCTTCTTCCGTGTGTGTGTGTGTGTGTGTGTGTGTGTGTGTGTGTGTGTGTGTGTGTGTGTGTGTGTGTGTGTGTGTGTGTGTGTGTGTGTGTGTGTGTCAGGGTGGTACCTGTGGTCGGGGGTGCCCTTTAACGATACACTGCAGTACCAGTGTGTCTCCTTCTTTGATGGTGTAAATCCTCTCACTGATGTTGTCTTCCTTGACATTACATGCTGCACCCGAGTGCACGATCTGAGCATTGGCTGGAGCTGTGTACACACACACGCACACACACACACACACACACACACACACACACACACACACACACACACACACACACACACACACACACACACACACACACACACACACACACACACACACACACACACACACACACATTGAGAGAGAGGGACAAAGATAAGTATAAATTATAATGGTATGCTATTTTCACATATGAAAACTTGTCAAATGGGACTTTCTGCATAATGAGTATTTTCTACTTTTGGTACTATAAGTATCAGTATTTTTATGCAGACACTTTTGTACTTTTTTTTTAGTACAATTTTAATACGGGACTTCTACTTGTAACAGAGTATCTACATTGCAGTTTTGATACTTTTACTTAAGTAAAACATGTGAGCTCTTTTTCCACCACTGACACACACACACACACACACACACACACACACACACACACACACACACACACACCTACACACATGCAGAAGAAGTGCTGCGCAGGGAGAGAGACACATGTCGTTTCAGAGCAAGCCAGAGTGATCATCACACACACTGGTGTGTCGGTGATAAAGGTTATAATTAATCAATCATTCATTTAATGACAGTATGTAGTAGTATGTAACTTTAATTGTTGTGGGTGTGTTCGTTCAATGGTCACATTATGCTGCAATACCTCGCTCCGCCCGGTGAGAACCAGGCACGGCGGACCGCGTGACAGTCCTCCCCCAGCCCTCTCTGCTCTCCCCCGGGAGAGCTGGGGTGAGAGGCCGGCAGGGAACACAACCGGTTTTCACCCCTTCCACGACTTGTTGGTTGTATATCCTTTTTTTCCCCAGACCATAAATATGCCATGTTCTTGTCAAATCACCATTAATATTACATATACAGCCGTTATTTTTAAAAATATATTATTTTTCCGGAAACCCCATAGTCTTAACTAGAGTGATTTCTTCTCCTTTCAGCCTTCAGACACCAAGAAAAAGGTTGGTCACTGAAACATTGTAGGACAGAGGTGTAACGACGGACTTGTAAAGGAGCTACAGAACCTAACATGTAAACATGTACCTCCACCGTGAGATGGCAGGTAATCGGCTAACTATTGTAACACATACGTTGTGTTTACCAGATTTTTAATTATTGTCTATGTTGCATTTAAAGCATCTGAAAGAGTCTCTCAGACTAGTGCTGCAGTCTGAGACATGTGAAGATGGGCTTCTTATTTGGTCTCATAAGTTGAAGGGAAAACGAATTAACCTGTGGCTTAAAGAAACGTAAACTATTCTAACTGCTGTGTGCAGTTGTTGTGAACACACTTCACAGCACCATGCTGAATATGGTCGAGGGTCCCGACTATCGCCTGGAACAATAATATTTCTGACGCGATCCGCCATTGCAGAGTGATCGGCCATCGAAAATGGCTCGTTTTCACCACGGTAAAAAAGATATGGAGATATGGACCTTTTTCTCAAGGACTTATCATTGGAGTGGACGGGAGGTAGGTTTTAATAATAGCAGCTTTACTAATAGCAGATACCGCATTGCGCCCTTAATTAACATATGAACACTCCCCCATGTGTAAAATATGCTGGCGAGTCTTATTCCTTAAGTGTTTGTGTTCATTTAAATTGCATAATAGGGATTGCGCATAAGATGGTGGCGTTATCACCTAAGACATGGATTTAAGATGCATAATAGGGCCCAGTGTGGTAAACTTTTTAGCCACGCTAAATATAATAGTGTCTTAAACATTCTCTTACACACACTCTTAGCCTTTCTAAAATCACAAAGCACTGCCTTATCGCTTTATTTTAGTTGGACTTAAATGCAAATACATCAGTGTATAATGTTTATTAAGACTGGGATGTCTGCATGTCATGACTGTGAGTCATTACCTTCACAACGTGTTGTGTTTGTGTTATAATACATATTCTGAAGTTCTTGCACCAAACACACAAGCATTTAAAACGTCAAAACATGAATGCATGAAGTTTCTCATGAACATCAACTACAGAGCATATTCTAAATGGTGCAACACCACAAATACTGGCACCCACTCTGCCCTCCATTCAGATCAGATGAGCATTAATACATTAGGTTGATAGATTATCACAGCTCAGAGAGAACGACCGCCTTGACAGCGCCGTATCACATTGATGCGTCATTGATCACAATGTGCTGATTGAAAACCCCCATCCTTGTATCGTCGGTAGGTTTCTGAAGTGCTCGATGTACTAGATGAGCCGTAAGTGAAACATAACTATCGGCACACGCTCATCTGATGAAGTAATCCGTCGCGGGCTGCCATGTTTGTTTTTGTTGAGCAGACGGGACATTTCTCATCAAAACTAATGACAGTAAGGAGGGAGGGTGCCAGGACACGCTGACAGCCTTATGGAGCACCGTGTGTGGGACACGGGTGTGTTGAAAGAGAGAGATGTGACTGTGCATGTGCCCATGCAGGTATTCATGTCAGAATGTGTGTGCATGCTCACGCTTGTGTGCGTCTGTGCGTCTTGCCGGAGGAATCTTGCAGAAGGTCATGAATTGTGTAGAAACAGAAGCGAGGGAGCAGATCGATATGTGTAGTTACTTTATAGTGGCTGCTCATGCATACAGATGTGGCCTGTCTCAATCCAACTCTTTCAACACAGACCCTTTAGATGTGAACACCCACCCTACACTGCCCTCCCATCACAACTTGGGGGAGAGGAGAGGAGAGGAGAGGAGAGGAGAGGAGTGGAGCACGTAGAAAAAGTGGTGTAAATCAGCAAAGGAGAAACTAGAGATAAGAGAGGGATGAAGAGAAGAGAGAGGGATGGTTGATGATAGAGAGTAGAAGCTAACATTTCTTCGGGATTCTCATGGGCCACAGGAATCCTATGGGATTCCGGTGGGATGGGAGTATTTCCACTGATCACGTGATTGGTTTGGGATGGCGGAAAAAGTCAATGGGAGTAGGTGGGAACGAGGACAACAATAGACCAGCCTTTAACATATCAAACAGCAGAAATAAACGCTACAACCCGTCACAAAAGTATAAATACACGCACATTTCCTATTGACGCCTGATTTTCAAGCCTACAACATGGCACATATGCGATGCATTGTAGGTCTTGGAGATCCGCTATGTTCTGGATGCGACACAGTTGTACGACAAGGCATAAATCAGGCATCAAATCAAATAAAACTTTATTTATAGAGCACATCTACTTATACATTAAGGAAAGAGATCTCCCAGCTTCCGACGCCACACTGATTTCATTGTTTCGGGATAAACACAACAACAACATATCACATGTCACCACAACACTAGCCACAATGTGCGCGATGAATTAACGGGTGCCAGAAACAAGCAACCAGGTTCATGAAAAAACAAAAGCCAGCCGAAGGGGTCCGCGATGTTCGCGAGGGTTCGAAGGGGTACGCAATGTTTCGTTGGGGTCCCAAGACTCCCAGGGGGTCCCCCATGTATTTTTATTTTTTATTTATAATTATTTTACTTATTTTTTATCCCACGATTTTGTAACCCCAAAATAAGCCAGCCCTCACTAGAGCCCCGTGCACGGCTAGGGGGCAGGGTGCCCATAGGGCGCCCGGACCTCTAGTTTACAACATTTGGAATCGACTGTCCCATAGGCATGAGACGCACGCAGAAGTGTTTATATGTGTGTGAACTACCAGTGAGGGGAAAACAGTGAACAGATCGATGGACATGAAATGAGTGTGAAAGTGAACTGAAATGTAACACAACGTCCATCATATTGAAGTGGTTTGTTTAGATATCTCAAAAGTTAGTCACTAGCAGAGCCACTTGGCACCACTTTTCTTTTCATTTAATATGAAAGTAGAGAATCATAGCTACAAATGAGATATTGCTTTTTTAGATTGACAATAATTTTGCAACTGAATCCTATTGAATGAAACACAATTAAAATAAAACTCCTTAAATTGATTTCTCTAAAACGTTCTCAGACTACACTACACGTGAATTTCAACAATGAGGCAGTTCAAACATAGTTATAAAAAACAACAAGCCTTAAGACAAGTCTTCCTATGTCTCCAGTGTTCTACTGTATCTCTCTATTGTCTTTGAGTCATGCCCATAGCCCCCGCCCCATACTTTTTCGATCACTGTTAACCACAGAAGAAAAAGTAGTTCTGCAAAAAAAAGGTCATTTTAACGTGATTTTGTGGATAATACAAATTATTTTCTGAACCAAGAGAATACTGTAATATTGTAACGCTTACCGACGAGTATGGAGCACAGATTCGACCATGATCAGCTGTAATGGAAAACCTGAGCAAGAAGTGGATTGTTGCTAATGGTTATGTTACTACTGATATGGAAGACAAAACGTAAGTCACCATTTGTGCATTATTTTCATATTTACAAATTGACAGTACTAATGTTTAGTTGAATGAGATTTTTTTTTTCAACAGGTCAGATCTGGGCAAGCACACACACGCGTGCTCGCTCGCACACACACACACACACACACACACACACACACACACACACACACACACACACAGACACATAAGTTATTTGTAGAGTGTGTTTAAAAACAACCAAAGTTGACCAAATATAAAATTGATTCAGATACAAAATGTAATTGCGCAACATAGAAATACCCCCACCCCACAAAAGACAACAACAACAATAGTAGTAGGTTGACGTGTATGTGTGTGCGTGCGTGCGTGTGCGTGCGTGCGTTTGTGTGTGTACACGCGTGCGTGTGTGTCTGTACTATATGTGTGTAGATGTGGGATGTAATGTAGCCTATACACACATGAGCAGATGTAAAATGAGTCTGCAATAACTGCAAATTTTGACTATCACCGCAGCAAACAAAAAATATTCATAGTATGTGAAAACTATTTAGAGAATTACTGATGTACTGTTGGTGTGACTGTACACCGACTAATCCCCATTTTAGCACTGGGGTGACTGATGGGTCAAAATGACCAATTTAGACATTTTTAACTCAATTAACTTCGAGCAGGAAGCTTGTAGAGGGCTCATTTTTCTTGATCTAAATATGTATACAATAAAATTACAAAACTCTTTCTTGGAAATAAAATATGGTCATGTTATGGGGGGGGGAATACAATTCCAGCTAACAAAAAATACTACTTTTTGAGTCATTTTGGGGGCAGATATTGCATATATGTACAGTGACAATAAATAAGGGATTAAAAAAAGATTGTTTGTGGAATTCTTCTTCTTAGCCAATGCCATCTTTTCTCCAGTTTGTTAGTCCCTGTCTCTCCATCTCCCATTTCTCCTCCTCAATTGACCAATGAGCATCTTGTTCTGAATTCATCCTGGGTGAGATCCTGTGGTGTTGGGCAGTAACACGCTACTAATACATAACAATATTACTTTCCCCGGTAACAAGTAGTGTAACTCATTACAATTGTCCAAACAGAAGTAACGCTATGTTGCTTGCGTTATGAACACAATGTGTTTTTGACTGAGATGATTATGAGACCAGTTGTGTCCATCCAGCTGCATAGAAGTGGAGCCCCAAGTGCCAAAAAAAGAAATCTACAGGCTATCAACTAGGTTTGAACCGATGTATTGATGCTTTCGTCAGTCGTCGATGACGGATAGCGATTGACAATGGCTTAGACCGTTGTTATTGAATACACAATGTAAATACGTTTTTAAACGGGTAGGCTATTAAAAAACTGCTGAGTGTAGCGTCCGGATTCTGAGCACACTTTCAACTGCAGCACTGCTGTGCAGCTCATACTACATGTTTGAGCATGCCCTCCCTGGCCGGTCTACAGTGGACAGCTGTTGTTGTATCTTATTGTGTTATATTTGTATCTTCTTTATATTCTTTGTGAGGATTTTTACCGTGTGACATTGCCAGGTTGTGTTAGAAATCGGCGATAACATTTAGTTTCTGTTTTCAAAAAATATAACTGATCAGCTTTGTCTTAGCGATACTCTGCTATCGTTTTTCCTGTTCTGTAATCCATTGCAGATGAATATAGCTTATAAGTATAGATTGTTTTTGTTTAGTCTAGCGAGTTAGGTTTGGTGAGTTTTTGTTTGTTTTTGTAGCACTAGCTTAATGTAAGTAGTTACTTGTACTACCAAGTAATAAGTAATGTAATGTAATGCATTACGTTTAAAAGCAATAATAAGTAATTAGTAACTTACTTCTCTTCCTGAGTAACTTCCCCAACACTCAGGTCCAGTTGGGTCTGGAGTACATTCTTGTGAGACAAAGCCTCCTTTTCTCCAGTGAGTCCCTCTCTCTCCTTTGCCCATTTCTCCTCCTCCATTAAAGAATGGGTATCATTGGTTCTCAGTTCTTCCTGGATGAGGTCCAGCTTGTTTTGGAATTGCCTACTCTTCTTGATCAAAGCCTTCTTTTCTTCTTTTAAGCGCCGTCTCTCCTTCCCCCATTTCTCCTCCTCCTTTAACCATAAAACATGTTTGGTCTTCAGCTCCTCCTCAGTGAGGTCCAGATGGTTCTGGAGTTCCCCAATTTTCTCAGCCAATAACTCCTTTTGTCCAGCTAGTCCCTGTCTTTCCTTTTCCCATTTATCCTCCTCAATTAACCAATGAGTATTGTTTGCTCTCAGTTCCTCCTGGGTGAGGTTCAGTTGGGTCTGAAGTTGCACATTCTTGTGAGCCAAAGCCTCCTTTTCTCCCGCTAGTCCTTGTCTCTCCTTCCCCCATTTCTCTTCCTCCACTAACCAATGAGTATCTTTGGTTCTCACTTCTTGCAGGATGAGGTCCAAGTGGTTCTGGAGATGCCCATTATTCTTAACCATGGTCTCCCTTTCTCCAGCAAGGCCCTGTCTCTCCTTCATCCATTTTCCCTGCTCCATGCTAAATGCCAGTGACCAACGGTTCTCTTTGGTTCTCACTTCTTCCTGGATATGGTCCAGTTGTTTCTGGAGTTTCCCATTCTTCATAGCCAAAGCCTCATTTTCATCAGCTAGTCCCTGTCTCTCCTTACCCCATTTCTCCTCCTCCATTAGCAAATTAGTATTGTTTGTTCTTAGTTTTTCCTGGTAAAGGTTGATTTGCCTCTGGAATTGATCATTCTTCTTAGCCAAAACTTCATTTTCTCCAGCTAGGCCGTTTCTCTCCCCACCCCATTTCTCCTCCTCCATTAACCAAAGAGCATTTTTGGATCTCAGTTCTTCCTGGATGAGGTCGAGTTGGTTCTGGAGTTGTCTATTATTCTTAGCCAAAGCCTCCATTTCTCCAGCAAGTGCCTGTCTCTCCTTCTCCCATGTGTTCTGCTCCATCCTAAATCCCAATAACCAACGGTTCTCTTTTGTGCCCATTTCTTCCTGGATGAGGCCTAGTTGGTTCTGGAGTTGCCGATTCTTCTTGGTCAAAGCCTCCCGTTCTCCTCCTAGTCCCTGTTTGAACTTATCCCAATTTTCCTCCTTCTTTAACCAAAGAGCATTTTTGGTTCTCAGTTCCTCCTGAGTGAGGTCTACTTGATTCTGCAATTGCCCATTTGTATTATACAAGGCCTCCTTCTCTTCAACTAGTCTATGTATCTCCTTCCCCCATTTCTCCTCCTCCATTAACCAATAAGCATTGTTTGTCCTCAGTTCTTCCTTGGTAAGGTCCATTTGGTTTTGGAGTTGCCCATTCTTCCTAATCAAAGCCTCCTTTTCACCAACTAGTTGCCTTCTCTCCTTCCCCCATTTTGCCTCCTCCCTTAACCAACATGTATCTTTGGTACTCTGTTGTTCCTGAGTGAGTTCTAGTTGGATCTGGAGTTGCATATTCATCTCAGCCAAAGCATCCCTTTCTCCAGCATATCCGAGCCTCTCATTCCCCCATTTATCCTTCTCGGTTAACCAATGAGTCTCATTGGTCCTTAGTTCATCCATAGTGAGGTCCAGCTGGTTCTGGAGTTTCCCATTCTTCTTGGTCAAAGCCTTTATTTCACCAGCTAGTCCCTGTCTGTCCTTCTCCCATTTGTCTTTCTCCATGTTAAAAGCCAGTAACCAATGGTTCTCTTTTGTTCTGAGTTCTTCCTGGTTTTGGTCCAATTGGTTCTGAAGTTCCCCAATTCTCTTAACCAAAGCCTCCTTTTCTTCAGCTAGTTCATGACTCTGATGCCGCCATTTCTCCTCCATTAAACAATGAGCATTTTTAGTTCTCAGTTCTTCCAGGATGAGGTCCAGTTGATTCTGGAGTTGACAAATCTTCTTGAGCAGTGTCTCTTTTTCACCAGCTAGTCCCTGTCTCTCCTTCCTCCATTTCTCCCCTTCCATTAACCAATGATTATCTTTGGTCCTCAGTTTTTCCTGGGTGAGGTCTAGTTGGTTCTTGAGTTGCCCATTCTTCTTAGCCAAAGCCTCTGTTTCTCTGGCAAGACAATGCATCTCCTTCCCCCACTTCTCCTCTTCCTTTAACCAAACAGAATGTTTGTTTCTCATTTCTTCCTGGGTGAGGTCCAGGTGGTATTGGAGTTGCCCATGCTTCTTAACTAATGCCTCTTTTTCTCCAGCTAGTCCCTGATTCAACTTATCCCAATTTGCTTTCTCCCTCAACCAAACTGCATTTTTGTTTCTCAGTTCTTCCTGGGTGACATCTAGTTGATTCTGCAGTTGGCCATTATCCTTAAATAAGGCTCCTTTTTGTTCAGCTAGTCGCTGTCTCTCCTTTCCACATTTCTCCTCCACCATTAACCAATGAGCATAATTTGTTCTCAGCTCTTCCTGGGTAAGGTCCAGTTGGTTCTGGAGTTGCCCATTCTTCTTAGCAAAAGCCTCCTTTTCACCAGCTAGTTGTCGTCTCTCCTTCCCCCATTTCTCCTCCTCCCTTGACCACCAAGTATCTTTGGTTTTCAGTTCATCCTTAGTGAGGTCCAGTTGGTTCTGGAGTTTCCCATTCTTCTTAGTCAAAGCTGTTATTTCACCACCTAGTCCCTGTCCTTCTTTCTGCCATTTGTCTTGCTCCATGCTATATGCCAGTGACCAACGGTTCTCTTTTGTTTTCACTTCTTCCTGGTTGAGGTCCAGTTGGTTGTGGAGTTCGTCATTTTTCTTAGCCAATACCTCATGTTCCACAACTAGTGCATGACTCTCCTTCCGCCATTTGTTCTCCACCATTAACCAATGAGCATCTTTTTTCCTCAGTTCTTCCTGGGTGAGGTCTAGTTGGTTTTGGAGTTTTAAATGCTTCTCAGCCAACCCCCTCTTTTCTCCAGCTAGTCCCTGTATCTCCTTTCGCCATTTCTCCTCCTCCATTAACCAATGAGAATCTTTGGTCCTCAGTTTTTCTTCGGTGAGGTCCAGTTGACTCTGGAGTTTCCCATTCTTCTCAGTCAAAGCCTCCATTTCTCTAGTAAGATAATGGATATCCTTCCGCCATTTCTCCTCCCCAATTAACCAATGAGAATCCTTGGTTTTTAGTTCTTCCCGGGTGAGGTCCAGTTGGTTTTGAAGTTGCACATTATTTTTTGCCAAAGCCTCTTTGGTTTTCAGTTCTTCCTGGGTGATGTCAAGTTGGTTTTGAAGTTGCACATTCTTCTTAGCCAACACCTCTTTTTCTACAGCTAGTCCCTGCCTCTCCTTCCCCCATTTGTCTTGCTCCATGCTGAATGCCAGTAACCAGCGGTTCTCTTTTGCTCCCATTTCTCCCTGGATACGGTCCAGTTGATTCTGGAGCTGCCTATTCCTCTCAGCCAAAGCCTCCTTTTCTCCAGCTAGTCCCTGTCTTCCCTTTCCCCATTTCTCCTCCTCCAACAACCAAAGTGTATTTTTGTTCCTAAGTTCTTCCTGTGTGAGATGGAGTTGGTTCTGGAGTTGTCCATTCTTCTCAACCAAAGTCTCCTTTTCTTCATCTAGTCGCAGTCTCTCCTTCCCAAATTTCTCCATCTCCCTTAACCAACCAGTATCTTTGGTTTTCAGTTCTTCCTGGGTAAGGTCAAGTTGGTTCTGGAGTTGTCCATTCTTCTCAACCAAAGTCTCCTTTTCTTCATCTAGTCGCAGTCTCTCCTTCCCCCATTTTTCCTCTTCCCTCAACCAACATGTCTCTTTGGTTCTCAGGTCTTCCTGTGTGAGTTCCAACTGGTTCTGGAGTTGTACATTCTTCTTAGCTAAAGCACCATTTTCTCCAGCTAATCCTTGTGTCCCGTTCTCCAATTTCTCCTCCATTAACAAGATAGCATCTTTGTTTCGGAGTTGTTCCTGGGTGAGGTCCAGTTTGTTCTGAAGTTGCCCATTCTTTTTAGTCAAAGCCTCCTTTTCCCCAGCTAGTCCCCGTCTCTCCTTCTGCAAATTCTGGAGTTGTCTATTGTCTATTGTCAGACTCTCTTTAAGGGCAGTGTTCTCCTTCTCTTTCTCGTTCAACAATTTTTGGATTTGTAGCAGTGTTTGTTCCATTGCCTGTAACTCATACTCTCGAAGGGTCTTGTCCATTGCCTGGACCTCTTTCATTGCTCTCTCCTTCTCCATGGCTTTAATCCTTTGCTCTGCAGAGACTAACTTTTCAGCCAACATCTGCAGCTCTTCAGCGAGCTTAGTTTTCTCCTCATCCCAACTCTGCTGCTGTGCAAGTATCTTTCCCCTGATAATCTCTGAATATGAATAGTGTTTCATTGACATCTTTACTAGATCTGAGGTGCGCGTTTCAGGCAATGCCTGAAACTTGTATGCGGCTATTGCCTGGCCTGTTTTCATCTGCTGTCTCTCATTGCCTGAATGCCATGAAACCTTCTGCACCGCAAAGTGAAGCTTTCCAACTGATGTATTGTCAGAGTTATTATTTTAAAATACCAAAATACAGAATATTTACACTATATAATATACAAGCTACAAAAACTTTATTTTGCATCTAACATACATGTACACCTAGCAGAACAGCTAACCTATTAGAATTAGTATTGTTCGGTAAACTACTTAAATGCTGATATTCCTGGGGGGGTGATGTAGCAGAGATGTTGCATAAACCATTGCCCAAATATGGCCATCCAGGAAGCTTATGAACAGGCATATATCATAACGACCTACAGGCATTGCCTTAAAAACAAAAAAAAACCTGTTCCTTCTCATGAGAAATTGATTTAGCATTGGAACCTTAAGCTTCACCTCTTAGAGTTTCACCATCTTAAATCCCTACTGCTACTACCACTATGATGTTTTGAGCAATTTGCACAAAACGTGTAACACGTGAAAAGGCCCTGTTGAGACAATTAATATTGTAGAAGGCATTGCTTTTCACAAAAACACACAATTGCATTCAAATAACACAAAACAGTTTTATTCATCCAACTGAAATACTTTTGAGGGGATGATTATATTTATTATAAAGGCGTGTTTCTGGTTGATAGCATCATGTGCAATGTTTTTACATTGCCACAGAATACACAAATACAAACATTATGTTTGATTGGTCAGAAATTGAAGGCGTTCACGATTGTTGACATTTAAAAGGTTGGTTATAGGTGGTACAAACCTCTACCAGTGCCAATTAATGGTGAGAGATAGAATGCACTACGTCCACTGTGTCCAATTAATGGAGAGAGATGCACTATGTCCACTGTGTCAGGTGGTGGTATACACACAGGATACTAGGGCGGACTTAACATCCATCATACAAAGCGGAGCCACATCGAGTATACAGTACATCAATTTTGTCTGCAGAGAGCCATTTTGGTTTAGGCATCAGAAAAAGCCCCAAGGGCTTAGGATATCCGGGAAAGCCCCAGGGGCCCCTGTCAGGGCCCCCATGGGCCCAGTCACTATGACTCAGACATAATCAGAAATGCATGAGTGTCTCAATTGGCTTAGAGTCAAGGAAAGACTTTCTGTTAATTTAATTAATGATTTACTATAGTCTTCCAGGTGATGTTCGTCACATAACAAGAAAGGCCTGTTTCAAAAAGAAACTTAGACTTTGCATACACTCAGTACAGCCAATAACTAATAATATACATGCATTGTATTCACAGGCAGAAAAACTACAATGCTTAAGACTGGGGTTAGGATAAAAGACTGGGGTTAGGATCAAATATTTAATGCTGACTTGTTTGTTAAAGAAGAGAGATTTGTGGTCTGATGTATGTCAGGAAAATTATGAAAACATTGCTCTGGAAATCTTCATGGATAGATTTGTGAGACTTGTAGATCAGCATGTTCCATTTAGAAAGAGGTCTGTGAAGGGGAGTAGTGCATCGTGGATCGATAATGAGTTAAGATCTTTAATGCAGAAGAAGAATAAAGCTACTGTAGTAGCTGCACTTAAATCAGGGAGCCCTTTAGACAGAAGTTTTTATTGTAAACTGAGAAATAAAGTTACTAAGTTAAATTACATTAAAAAGAAAGGATATTTTAAACAAAACATCTATAATTCTGTAAATGACTGTAAAACATTATGGAAAACACAAATGTATGTTGAATGTGCAGGTCAGTTCATCGTCAAGCCATATAATTGAGCCAGGGCCCAAGTGTCGGAGCTGGCCGGAGCTGGCCAGAGCCCGGCTCCGGCACCTGCCTCAAATGCACCATAAAATACATTTTTATTTAAGGATATTTATTATAAATTCATCTTTCACATTTTAACCATTTTTAAATGTAAACACTGAAAAATGTATCTGACTCCTACACGCCCACTACGTTAGTTGCAGAGGACTCCGCAAATAACGCAAAGGCCCTGGCTCCCCCTCATATCACAGTATGTTTTACCTTGATGAGGGGACATGTGGAAATATCGTTATGGACCCCAAGAGAGACAGACAGGGGGAAAAAACACCATGACGAGTGATCAGGTTAGAGAGTGTTCTCTCTCTCCTCCGAGTTTGATG
This sequence comes from Gymnoscopelus microlampas, assembly GCF_963454915.1. Taxonomy (NCBI): domain Eukaryota; kingdom Metazoa; phylum Chordata; class Actinopteri; order Myctophiformes; family Myctophidae; genus Gymnoscopelus; species Gymnoscopelus microlampas. The sequence goes on from NC_139962.1 coordinate 21,405,245, forward strand.
TCAGTAAATAAACAGCAGTGACGTTATGCTGATGCGCATCTCTCTCCAATAGTTTGTCTTGTTAACCGAGCTGGGCAGTGCATATCTGTCTGTGTTCTGTGACTTTCTGTGTTGCTCGTGAACATGCCATGGTTTCATATGTGTGGCGTGCACAAAATGAAACTCGGTCGGGTCCATGTCTGTCTGTCTGTGACTGTGTGTCACTGAGAGAGAGAGAGAGAGAGAGAGAGAGAGAGAGAGAGAGAGAGAGAGAGAGAGAGAGAGAGAGAGCTGTTTCTACACGCCACTCCACTCATGCTTTTTGTCAGAATTGTTCATAAATAATACTAGCGTTCTTCTTGCTACATTCTTGATTATTAAATGCATTCTTATATGAAAAATAAATAAAAAGTCGAGTTTTGCCAATCTACCAACTGATATCTAAATTCATCTAAATTCATCTAAATACATCTAAATTCATCTAAATTCATCTAAATTATTTAAAACTGGGTGGAAACAATTAGGAAATAAAAATGTAATAAAAGCTTCACAGAACCAATGAAAACACATTAGAGCGATCCTTCATATGGGATGGAATCAGGATTGGTTTTCAAAGCAGTAGGTGTAGGTTTGTTACTGCTCGTTTTCTCCGGTGTCCAACCCAGTTCGATCAATTCAACAATTCAAAACAACAACTGTTATGTAAGTATTTGTAAGGCCCTGAACACTCGTGCACGTTGTTTCAGTTTCTCTGGCTGATATTACACCTCTTCTCAGGGCTGTGTGGGCATGTACAAAGATTGACAGCTCCCTCAAACTCCTGTCAGCTTTGTTACACCTCTAAGGCCAGGCCAAATTACCTTCTTATCATTTATTGGCCACAGGTTTTTGTAACATCATAAAATTGCCATGTTGTGTAATCAACAAGAGATAGGGCCATGTCCACAGAAAGCATTTTATTTATGTTTTAGCGGCAAAGAGATTTGGATGTATGTCCAGAGCGATATACACTGCATGAGCAAGACTACACTACATGAGCAAGACGCCTCCGCCGAATTGTTTAGGGCCTTTAATCTATTTTTGGGACTAGGATACTCAGACCATGTGTGTGCATGCTCGAACTGTGTGTGTGTGTGTGTGTGTGTGTGTGTGTGTGTGTGTGTGTGTGTGTGTGTGTGTGTGCGTGTGTGCGTGCGTGCGTGCGTGCGTGCGTGCGTGCGTGCGTGCGTGTGTGTGTGTTTGTGTTTTTGGGGAGCGTACCTTCAGCCCTATTTTCACTCAAGACACTAACACTAACCCCAAGCGTAATCCTAAACCGAGGGAACATAGGGCTGAGGAAACATAGGCATGACCCCGTATTTGTGGGAACATAGGCATGACCCCGTATTTGTTGTGTGTCTTGCTGGAGGAATCTTAGAGAAGGTCATGGAGACATGGAGGAGTGAGTCACAGTTTGTTAATTCCTTGTTAATTCTCAGCCTCTTCCTCTTACTTCATCATTTAATCAATTGTCTAGAGTGGAGTCAGGTAGCTCCTTCTCTTCATCATCACATGATTTTCTCCATCCCACTCGTGTTTTGTTCTCCACTGTTGACTTCCATTCAGCCCTACAGGTCCTTTGAAAACTTTGATCTCTGCATTTGGTCAAATGACATCTCAATGAAACCTTTGGAACGTGCTGAAGATCATGCAAGGATTCAGATTTGGCTCTAGGAGACAGTTGGAGGATTTTAAAGTTTCCACTCTACGTTTTAGTTGAAATCTACAAGCAATACACAGTCATTATTAATTGTTAATGATGAATCAGAGCTCAGGTCAGTAGGATAACTGTGACTTCAATGGTACAACGCTACATCACTGAAAGACAACATGCACTAAATTGTGTCTAAAAAAAAGAAAAACATTATTTCTTAATTTAACCATGCACTCATTATGTGTCCACAGAAAGCGTTTTTCAGCTGGCAGTGCCTTTCTGCCATGCATTGGTAAAGAGGCGCTGGTGCTCTCCTCTTCCCAGCACCAGAGCATCGCGCTTTAGTGCCCTTGGCGCCCAGCGTTTTTTGTTGAAGCACTTCAAGCAGACAATAGTTCAACTTTGGAGAGGAGCGCTGCTCTTTGTATGCTCCTTGTCTGTGTCTGACAACCCGGTCAGTCATTTACGAGGTTTGAGGTCCATGTTCACAGCTCTTTGAGCTACAGTAGGCTATTTTTGCTAATAACACAGATGACATGATGTCATCAACAACGGTTGATAGGTTCTAACATTTCAGGCATCAATACACACTGTGTGCGAGTGCTCTGGATATGATATTTGCCCTAACACAGTTTCCTGACACCCAGTGAGCAAACTGTATGCTATACTGTCCTGGGATGTAGCCTGTCATAACGAGACTAGTTAAATGTTGTAAAGACAGAGTGGTGACAACTCTGTTCACTCCAGTGAACCAATTCTTTCACAGCAATTTTTGGATCATGGAGATTCTGTTCAGTTCCTGGAAGTAAACACTAGCAGCGCAGTAGAGTTGCAGCAGAACGAAGTGCCACACTTTTAAAAGGTAAAGACGTTTAAAGCAATAAACAACAGCAATATGCTTAAAATGTGTCAACAAGGCCAGTAGGCTAAGATTCGATGTTCACACTCAAATATTAGCACATTTCTTTCAAAGGCATATTGATGTAACTACATACACATTGGTGTGCTATATAAAAATTGTAAATTGATGCCTTTATTGACTAATCATAAAAAAAATGCTGTCTCTCTGTATAATGCATTCAAATGGCCCACCAGAGGACTTCTGGGATTCATGCTTTCATAAATGACGTAACGATCAAGAATTCTGTCACCACTCTCTTTACACCACTTTTGCCTGAACCAATCCAGCATACAGTGTGTGGGTGTACGTACGTACGTGTGTGTGTGTGTGTGTGGGCATGTATGCACATGTGGACCATGTGACAATACCTGCATGCTGGTTCAGGAAAAGGCCATTCTATAGAACTGCTCATCCCATGGATTCTACATTGTTTTGCAACACATCATTTGCATCACATAGCATCACATCACATCACAGCAATTGTGGATAGTGGTGTTGCTTCATTTGCGTCATATACCATCATGAGCGAACACCCGTGAGTCGCGTCATTGCCGGGCAATGGCCGGCGTTCCTCTGTGTCATTTGCGCCATTTGTGTCACGTTCATAAGAAAAAAAGATTTTTGTTTATATTTATTTTTATTGACACCACGTGGAGTCCCGTCACTGGCATCATGACTTTCATGGTCGTCTTTGCATTGACTTTGCTTGTAATCAGCACTGGTCCTTGGGGAGTCAGCAAGGACAGACACGCAGAGGATGATTATAATGTACCATGTGTGCACATGTACAATGACAAGTACCACATACACATGCAGATATTTGTGGAATTATATATAGGATATATGTACTATAACACTGTTTT
>NC_139962.1:21408880-21478880 GCF_963454915.1 Gymnoscopelus microlampas
TCCTCAGTTCTTCCAGGAAGTGACGAAGCTTATGACTAAGTTGCCCATTTGTATTAGCCAAAGCATCAATTTCTCCACCTGGTACATGTCTCTCCTTACCCTGTGTCTCCTCCATTAATGAATGAACATCTTGGGTTCTGAATTCTCTCTGGGTGAGGTCCAGGTGGTTATGCAGTTTCCCATTCTTCTTCATTCTTGCCTGCATTTCTCCAGCTAATCCCTGCAGCTCCTTCCCCCATTTCTCCTGCTCAGTTAACCATGGATGTGTGGTCCTTTCTTCCTGGGTGAGTTCCAGTTGGTTCTGGACTTGTACCTTGTTAGCTAAAGCATCCTTTTCTCCAGCTAGTCCCTGTCTCTCCGTGCCCCATTTCTCCTCCTCAGTTGACCAAAAAACACTTATGGTCCTCAGTTCATCCTGGGTGAGGCCCAATTGTTTCTGCAGTAGCCCATTCTTCTTATTCAAATCCTCCTTTTCTCCAGCTAGTCGCTGTGTCTCCAGCCGCCATTTCTCCTCCTCACGTAACCAATGATTCTCTTTTTTCCCCATTTCCTCCTGGATGATGACCAATTGGTTTTTGAGTTGCCCCTTTGTCTTAGCCAACAAATCGTTTTCTCCAGCTAGTCCCTGTCTCTCCTTCTCCCATTTCTCCTCCTCTGTTAACCAAAGAACAGTTTTGGATCTCAGTTCTATCTGGGTGAGGTCCAGTTGGTTCTGCAATTGTCCATTCTTCTTAACCAAAGCCTCCTTTTCTCCGGCCAGTCCCTGTCTCTCCTTCTCCCATTTCACCTCCTCTCTTAACCAAAGAGCATTTTTGGATCTTAGTTCTTCCTGGGTGAGGTCCATTTGGTTCTGCAGTTGCTCATCCAATGCAGTCCTTTCTTCGGCTAGTTCCTGTCTCTCCTTTCCCCATTTCTCCGCCTCCACTAACCAAAGATAATTCTTGCATATCAGTTCTTCCTGGGTGAGGTCTAATTGATTCTGGAGTTGCCCATTCTTCTTGGCCAAGATCTGATTTTCTCCAGCTAGTCCTTGTCTCTCCTTCCCCCATTTCTCCGCCTCCGTTAACCAAAGATTATTTTTCGATCTCAGTTCTTCCTGTGTGAGGTCCAGTTGACCCTGGAGTTGCCCATTCTTTTTTGCCAAAGCCTCCTTTTCATCAGATAGCCCCTGTCTCTCCTCGCTCCATTTCTCCTCCTCAATTAACCAGAAAGAATTAGTGGTCCTCAGTTCTTTCTGGGTGAGGTCCAGTTGGTTCTGTAGTTCCCCATTCTTCTCAGCCAATGCCTCCTTTACTCTAGCTAGTCCCTCTGTCTCTTTCCCCCATTTCTCCTTCTCCATTAACAAATTAACGTCTTTCGTTTTCAGTTCTTCCCAGGTGAGGGTCAGTTGGTTCCGCATTTTCTCATTTTTTTTTGCCAAAGCATCCTTTTCTCTCGCAAGTCTCTGCCTCTCCTCCCTAAATGTATCCTCCTCCCTTAACCAATGTGTCTCTTTGGTTCTCAGTTCTTCTTGGATGAGCCTCAGCTGGTTATGGAGTTGACTATTCTTCTTGCCCAAATACTCATTTTCACTAGCTAGTTCCTGTCTCTCTTTTCCCCATTTCTCCTGCTCCATTAACCAAAATACATCTTTAGCCCTCAGTTCTTCCTGGTTGAGGTCCATTTGGTTCTGCATTTGCTCATTCTTCTTAATCAAAACAACCCTTTCTCCTGCTAGTCCCTGTCTTTCTTTCCCCCATTTATTCTCCTCCAATAACAAACACATCAGTTCTTTCTGGGTAAGGTTCAGGTTTCTCTGCAGATCCCCATTCTGCAATACCAAAGCCTCATTCTCTCCAGCTAGTCGCTGTCTCTCCTTCCCCCATTTCACCTCCTCCATTAACCAAATATCATTTTTGGATCTCAGTTCTTCTTGGGTGAGGTCCAGTTGGTTCTGGAGTTTGTCATTTGACTTGTCCAATACCTCCCTTTCTCCAGCTAGTCCTTGTCTCTCTTTCCCCCATTTCTCTGCCTCCATTAACCAAAGAGTCTCTTTGGTTCTCAGTTCTTCCTGGATGAGCTCCAATTTGTTCTGCAGTTTCCCAATCTTCTTAACGAAAGTGTCCTTTTCTCCCACTAGACTATGTCTCTCCCTGTCCCATTTCTCCTGCTCCATTAACCAGTGAGTATATTTCGTTTTCAGTTCTTCTTGGGTGAGGTCCAGTTGAATCTGCAATTTTTCATAGTTCTCAACCAAATCTTCATTTTCTCCAGCTAGTCCCTGTCTCTCCCTACCCCATTTCTCCTCCCTCTTTAACGATAAAACATGTTTCGTCCTCAGTTCTTCCTGGGTGAGGTCCAGTTGGTTCTGAAGTTCTCCATTCTTCTCAGCCAATACCTCCATTTCCCCAGCTATTCCCTGTCTCTCCTTACCCCATTTCTCCTCCCTCTTTAACGATAAAACATGTTTGGTCCTCAGTTCTTCCTGGGTGAGGTCCAATTGGTTCTGTAGTTCCACATTCTTTTCAGCTAACACATCCTTTTCTTTAGCTAGTCCCTGTCTCTCTGTCCCCCATTTATTTTCCTCTATTAACCAAAGAGCAGTTCTGGATCTCAGTTCTTCCTGGGTGAGGTCCAGTTGGTTCTGCAGTTGCTCATTTTTCTTATCCAATGCCTCCTTTTTTCCAACAAGTCCCTTTCTCTCCATCCCCCATTTCTCCTCTTCCATTAACCAAAGAGCATTTTTTGATCTCAGTTCTACCTGGGTGATGTCCTGTTGGTTCTGCAGTTGCTCAATCTTCTTATACAACACCTCCTTTTCCCCAGCTAATCCCTGTCTCTCCTTCCCCCAATCTGCCTTCTCCATTAGCCAAATGACATGTTTTTTTCTCAATTCTTCCCTGGTGAGATCCAGTTGGTTCTGGATTAGCACTTTCATTTTAGCCAATGCCTCCTTTTCTCCAGCTAGTCCCTGTCTCTCCTTGCCCCATTTATCCTCCTCCAGTAACCACCTATTCTTTTTGGTTCTCAGATCTTCCTGGGTGAAGTCTAGTTGGTTCTGCAGTTTCCCATTTTTTTTATCCAATGCCTCCTTTTCTCCAAAAAGTCCCTTTCTCTCCTTCCCCCATTGCTCCTCCTCCCTTAACCTAATAGCATTTTTGGATCTCAGATTCTCCTGGGTGAGTCCTAGTTGGTGCTGCAGTTGCCCATTCTTCTTATCTAATGCGTCCATTACTGCAGCTTGTCCCTGTCTCTCCTTTCCCCATTGCTCCTTCATCAACCTAAGTGCACACAGTTCGTCCTGGATGAGGTGCAGTTGAATCTGGGGTTCTTCATTCTTTTTAGCCAAAGCCTCCTTTTCTCCAGCTAGTACCTTTCTTTCCTCACAGCAATTGTGGAGTTGTCTAGTGACTATTTGCAAATGCTCTCTAAGGGCAGTGATCACTTTATCCTTCTCATCCACCAGCTTTTGGATTTGTAGGAGCGTCTTTTCCATTGCCTCAAACTCATACTCTTTGAAGGTCTTTTCTGTTGCCTGGCACACTTTCAAAGTGCTCTCTTTCTCCATGGCTTTAATCTTGTGCTCTGCAGAGAATAGCTTTTCAGCCGACATATGTAGCTCTTCAACCAGTTTAGTTTTCTCCATATCCCAACTCTGCTGTGAAAACATCTTTTCCCTGATGGTGTCTGAATAGTGTTTAATCGAGACTTCATTTAAATCATACATCTTTACTTGTTCTATGAGGTGTGCGTCTCTTGTTGTCTGAAACGTGTACGCGGCTGTTGCCTGGCCTGTTGTCATCTGCTGTCTCTCATAATCAGAATGGCATGTCACTTATCCTATGCAACGCAAAGTGAAACGCCCAAATGATATATCTCCTGTTACTTTAAAATATCACAATGCAGAAGCTCTAACCCTATTAGATAAACTCTACACTAAAGAATTTTTATTTTTTAATCTGAAATATCTGTATAATAGCTAATTAACTATTAGTGTTAGTGCTCCGTAACCCAGCTTTCGGCAAGCATTATAACCTTCCAATGTTTGAATAACTGCTGTTAAACGCTTATATACCGTGGGGTGTGACGTAACACAAATGTGCATAAATCCCTGCCCAAATATTGACTTCCAGGCAACCTATGGCGATGCAATGAGGTCTTCACTTATTTCTTTTTTTAATTGAGCAAATGTCCACCAAAGCCCTAATCTCTGTTCAAAACAATGCTAGTACTGTATGAACAAACTCTTGCTTGTCTAGAGGTGGGTAGAGTATAGCCACAAACTTTACTTAAGAATATTTCTACTTTAGAATAAAATGTCTCAAGTAGAAAAGGCAGTCAACCAAATAATAACTAGAAAGAGTAAAACGGTTTATTGTGAAATAACCACTTGTTTTGAGTAACGTCTGATTTATTTCAATAATCAAAATAGGAGCACCAATGCTAGTTGGAAATATGCCACATTTTTATAATATTTATTATAAAAATGGACTGTATGTGGTGAGCCCTTGCGTGTTCCCTCAGTTTAGAGTTAGGCTTGGGGTAGGGCTTCTCAACAGGCTTGAAATGTAAGACCTGGCCGAGTAAGGTGAAGCCTGACCCGACCAATTAACATAACTAGAACTTCGGCCGCGCTGCGCGCGGCCTCAGCTCTATATCATATGATTATTATATTTGATTAAGATATATGATCTGATAATAATCATGGGGCACGTATAATCATTATCTAATAATGATATAATAATATAATGAATCATCATACAGCTTATTAAGTAATGTGTTCACAGAGAGACAGACAGGCTAGATATAGATAGATATATAGTTAGATAGATAGATAGATAGAATATTCGTTTTATGCTGATGGACAGATAGATAGATAATGTACATTTGTTTGTACTCAAGTACTGTACACATTTGAGGGGTTTTTAACTTTACTGGATTATCTTCAATTTTCAGTACTTGTACTTCTACTCGACTACATCTCAGAGGCAAATATTGTCCTTCTGTAAACTGTAGATGTATATAATTATTACAAAACCTGCATTAACCACTGTATCCCTATTTACTTTTAGCCTGGTAAACCCTCCCTCCAGAAATCTCAATTGTATTTTATTTCAGGAGTGAGTCTGGCCTGCAGACCTATATGGGCAATTTGGCTGTGGGCTGGAGATGGGTGGGAGTAATGTAGCTTTGATGTCCAAGTGGCCCTTTGATGTCCAATTAAGCCACTTTAGGCTGCAGTGATTATCACCAGGAGTAATTGGTTTGTCTTTGATGTTAATGAGCAGCTTGTATGAAAGGTGTATTGATTAATGACGTGTGAACCACTCTGGTTCCACCTGATTGGCCTACCCCCGCTGTCAATCACAAAACAATGAGCGAGGACGCTGATTGGCTCGGTTAGTTTTTAATTCTGCTAGAAACTCCCACAATGGGCAATCAGGCCAGACTCACTCCTGGAATCAAATGGAAATGAGATTTCCGGAGGGAGGGTTTACCAGGCTAATTTACTTTGGCTATTTTAAAATATCCGGTGTACACGCCCACAACACGTGGCTTTGCGAGTTGTTGTGAGCTTGTAGATCAGCTGTTTTCTAAAGATTTTTCACATGAACTCTGCAGCCGCACTGTGTCTCTCCAAGGCTGGTGATCATTTGGACGTTCGAAAATTACACACCGGAGCACACTCGCCTATTAGTTTGTATTGGCCAGTGCGCTCAGTGCTGTATTTTCGAACGCACCCATTGTGTCACAAAAACCCACAAAATACACCAAAATAACACTGTTCGGGCTAATTAGTTAGCATTGATGACATTGACCACACTAACGTTCATACAGTTTGTTGATAAGATGTTTAACATAGCCAGCTCAGCTCGCCCTACTCTTACGGAGCCCTGTTGTTGCTGCGTCTGCCTGTAATGGCGACAGCAAGCTCTCTGTGATGCCATGCCAATGCCATTGTCTGGAAACTGGCCTCAGGATGACACGACCAATGAGAGTGAGCGCTTTCGTTGTTGCTAAGATACGGTGTATGGCACATGGCGTCTCTGCCCCATAGCTTGTGGATCTCTGTCACATGATTGGCATAGCCTGCGTTGCCAGGTCTGCCTTTTGTATAATCGATTTTGGTCTTATTTGGGCGCGCATTTGGGCTCGTTTGCATAGACCACGGCAGCCCTTGTTTCTTTCCCGTTTGACTGATGTGGCAAAGGTGCTCAGTTTGGTGAAACGAACCATCCGGAAGTAAATTGTGAAGTGATTTGCATAGTATTGGGGCATAATGCGTTTGGTATTAATTGTACATCCTGCAAGTAGACTAACGGTATGGGAAGCAGCCAAGCAGGTATGCTGGGAGGCAGAATATTGAGGATTTTTTTTTTTAAGTTTGGAGTTAGTTGGGCCATGGGTCTGCTTGGATACCCTCCACATGCAATCATGGTGACTCCATGAGTTTGCTTGTCAATTATTGTGGGAGGATTGTAGGCCCGAGACCGACCCAAAAAAAAACAGGTAATGTCAGAAACAGCTGTACTGTACGTACCGGGATGAGAGAGAGAGAGAGAGAGAGAGAGAGAGAGAGAGAGAGAGAGAGAGAGAGAGAGAGAGAGAGAGAGAGAGAGAGAGAGAGAATGAGTGAGAGAGAGTCACATAATGCACGCGAGAGAAAGTGCGAGCGAGAAAGCGAGAGAGAGACAGAAAGAGACGTTGACATGGTCGCATCTAACCAACTTTTAATGAGTGAGTAAGTTTTTCAAATAAGCATGTTCACATTATTGAAATATGAAATGTGACAGTGAACTTGTAGATCAGCTATTTTTAGAACTTTTGAAATAGGGCTCAAGGGCTCACTGGTCTCCAGTATTTTCCTCTGTTAAGGTTGTTACACAACTGGAGCAACGTGAATGAATGACATATGACGTGATTATTCATCAAACTATTGATTTGGTGTTGCCCCTGTTCATACAGGTGGATGATTTTATTTGCTGTGACATATCGACCTTGTTTAGAAAAATAAATATGTTGCTTTGTCGCTGCTTTATGTTCACGCTCTGTGTGGATGTACCCCTAATATAAACAGCAGTTTAAATGAATGTGAATTAATCACACAAAATAAACGCTCTCGGTGTCTACGAACCTTTACAGTTCAGTGAGTGATTAAACTGACAACGCAACACAGGCGGAGCTTCAGCCATACACTGAACAAACCGGTGAACAAATCATTTGAATGAAACCTTTTAGTGAACTGTACTGAATGATTCAGTACGCTGAAAAGAACGATAATTCCCATCAGTAGGCAGAGAACATGGTGTCTGGACCAGAAAGTATTGAAACAGGCAGAGTGTGTAGTGGATTAAAGCAAAGCTGTTCAAACAACACAAAACACTTGATCAAGGGCAAATGGTGTGTGTGTGTGTGTGTGTGTGTGTGTGTGTGTGTGTGTGTGTGTGTGTGTGTGTGTGTGTGTGTGTGTGTGTGTGTGTGTGTGTCAGTCAGTATGTCTGTACTCATTTGACAACAGAGCCACATGACAGCCAGAGTAGGAAGTGCCGAAGTAAATAGAACAGACCTTACATGTGAGAGAGTAGTCGGCGGAGCTGCTCACAAGCGTGCATGCGCGTGTTTGTGTGCGTGCACGTGCGTGCATGTGTTTGTGCACGTGTGTGTGTCTGTGTGTGTATGTGTGTCTGTGTGTGTGTGTTGGTTCGCACAAGTGCGATTGCGACGCGCACCGCTTCCCTTATGCTTCCTTGAACAACGGTGTAAAGTTATTCCATGCCTTCAGCACCTGTGATATTATTATGATTATAATTACGTGTGTATTTACTGCTTATTTAGGATTATACCAGTGTGGTAGGCCGACATATAAAGGCAAGGGTAAAATTCATACATATATGAAGGTTAATACTGCCTGTTTGGAGTCATTAACTGAGGCATGCTCTGTAGGGTCTCATATTGTGGGTCCTTTCACAGAGTTTTGGTAGGTCGTAAACATTCCGTACCATTCCCTTATCTCAAAGAGGAGAGAGAGATAGGCTCAAATGACATGCTTGATGCCTATGTTATGGGGGACGAGAAAGACACTTGCTAGGTGCTCATAGTATTAGCCCAGTGAGTAAAGGCACTATACTGTGGGTCCTTGCTTAGATTTTCTGAGGGTCGTAAAAATACCTTAACTCCCTTATCTGGAAAGAGAGAGAGACCCAGGCCACCTAGGGGGGTGGGCATGATCTGGTGGGAGGCAACATCCTTTGTGTGGGTATGTGGTGCAGAGTCAGTGGGGAATCAGTTTCGTTGAGGACTTGATGATTATATGTGCTGATATGTTTATTGTTTATGTGAACATTCATGTTGGTAATATTGTCATTGTGTTTTCTGTGTTTATTTCCTAGGTTTATAACCTGACCAGAGGCCTGTTCCTCAAAAGGTGAATAAACTAAGCCTGGACTTAAGCCAAATCCAGACTTGACAAAGTCGGGTCCATATAAGCCTCGTTCATTCCGTTCCTCGAAGCAAAGCCAGGCTGAAAAGGAGCGACTTTGTCGAGCTAGGCCTTGTCAAGCCAGGCTATGTCCAGCCAGGATAATGAAGCCAGGCTTCACGTATTTCTATAAAAGACCATGAAAGTCGATAGCAGAATCCTTGAACTTGACCAATCATGGAGTCCAAAACCAGAGCGGCGTTGCTCTCTGTGGCTGAACAGCAGCATTGCAGCAGCTCATGAAATCATACAAGGAAGTAAAATGTATTATAAGCGAGATTTATTGCGGTCGCGAGGAAACGCGACCGCAATAAATAGATCCAGGGAGAAAGCGTGGCAAAGTACAAGCACACACAGAGAGTGTGTGTGTGTGTGTGTGTGTGTGTGTGTGTGTGTGTGTGTGTGTGTGTGTGTGTGTGTGTGTGTGTGTGTGTGTGTGTGTGTGTGTGTGTGTGTGTGTGTGTGTGTGTGTGTGCGCGCGCGCGCGCGCGACGGGACGGCAACGGGACGCACGGGACGGGGGGTATACCGCGACAGGGGGCCGCGAGGGGACGCACGGGACGGGAGGGGGGGGTTGACCGCGACTGGGGGCCGCGACGGGATGAGCGGGGGACGGGATGAGCGGGGGACGGGATGAGCGGGGGACGGAGGGACGGGGGTCGGGGGACGGGGGGGACGGGGGGGCGGGACACGCAATAACCCCACATTTGCAAGACCACTTTGGTAGAGGTTTGGGTTGTGTAGTTACCTTGCCATCATGATGTAACTCCAAAGGTGGACACGAAATAAAAAAATATTTCTCCATTGACTAGAAATTGATAATTTAAAATATGCTCCTCATTGACTTACATTCAGTGAAGAGGCTCTTTTAAACCCGTAACTAATAATTTATATATATATATATATATATATATATATATATATATATATATATATATATATATATAGACATTTTTTATAATATAAAAAAAAATCTGTTATATATTATCAAACATCTAACAACAATATGAACAGATGTTAACAGAGTGACAATGACATCACATGAGTCATTGTGAAACAATTATGATTCATGGTCAAACACTATTTCAGTAATATAATTAATTTGATTATATCTGATTGTATTTATTTCATTTTATTTGAATGCAAGGTCATTAAAATGAGTCCATATTCAAACACATGTGTTGAATTAACTGTGGAAAAACTTGAAGAACAAGGCACTGGATTAAGTAAGCTTGGCTGTCAGCCTGCTCCTGACCAGGCTAACTTCACAGCTAAATTGCCATGGTAACTAAGGTAGGCTTGCTTCAATTCTCTTTTGAGGAATCGGGTCATGGCTAAACTTAGCCAGGGTGAACTGGCTAAACTAATCTTCAAGCTAATTCAGCTTTTGAGGAACCGATTCAGCCCTAATCCTGGCTAAATTAAGCCAGGATAGGTGTTAAAGCCAGGCTTAAGCTCTAATTCCCTTTTGAGGAACAGGCCCCTGGTTAGATCTTGTTAGTAGAATGTGAGCCTACTGGCAGGATCGTAGTTGAATAAGATAGTAGTTGACTGGCCGCTTAGAGGCACGATTGGCTGCTGGGTGTGTTAATGTATGTTTGTATTTGTGTTAGTAAATAAAAAACATCAAAGGCACAGGTCTGAGCAATAACTACTTGAATTCCTCCCAAACTCCTGGCCTAGTCAGAGGGCTGTAGCCAACCAGACGCATGAGTAGTTGCGCCTGGTTGGATTTCTGAACAGTTATAAACTTCTCTGTTGTCTCTTAAAGATGAGGCTAATAGGAGTTTAAGTAGTTCATAACAAAGAGTAACCTGCTTAGTCTCTGAAGGGAGTCAGAGTCCTGATTGGAGCAGGTTACATTTGTAACCGAGTTATATAAAAATATAACACGGCTACAAACAACTTTGTGTAACTAGGGCAATTGAGCCACTTTTGAAGGTAGTCAGAAGTTGTAAAGAGAAGTTGTAAGAGAAGTTGTAAGAGATACACTTTGCCCCTTAATAATGACAATGATACTGATTTGATACTGACATATTACTGACCATGCTACTGACATGATACGGACATGATACTGACCATGCTACTGACATGATAATAACAATGACAATAATGACTTGATACTGACATGATACTGACCACGCACGCGCACACACACACACACACACACACACACACACACACACACACACACACACACACACACACACACACACACACACACACACACACAGAAGACTGACTGTGCATGTTGATGTTCTGTATATGTACAAATTATGGTCTCCACTTCGAATTTGTATTTGTGATAATTTTCAGTGTCTGTTCATATGTGTTTTATGTTATTTTGAATGCAGTTAAATTTAAAGAACGTTGCGAAGTTTGCTTGTGCCTACTCAGCCCCGTCCGAGTTATGTACCGATAGGCACAGAATTGTAAATCATGTTGTGGGGACTGCGTTTGCCCCAACTGCCACTCAAAGTAACTACTGGCCATTCACAGCGCGTATTTGCCCGGACTTCCCCAACTCTCAACTTCCGGTCCCCAACTGCTGTGCACTAACATAGCTCGCGCAGCGAACACTGCAGGAGGGCTAGAAGAGTGTGTCCTTTTTCATGTGTGGCTTCCCTCACATGCTGAGTTAATTCATAGGTATCAAGAACACAACATAGTTCTTTAGTCCCTCTGTCCTGGGGTTTTACAACATGGAAGTTAAACTCACCTGCAATAACTACACTGTCAATACAGATTACCAACAAAGTCATCAAAATATGTTACACAGTATTTCGGTGGGCTGTAGATATGAGAACATACAGTAGCTTGAGAGGACGGAATGAATCGAAGACCCACATATTCAAATGAGCAAAAATGTTCATCTGCTTGCATTGGAGGGATTTTTAAAACAATATGGCAACTCCCCACTGTCTCTGATTTCATTGATGAAACTTAAAGGGATTGTAGGCAAGTTCAGAGATAAACAAAGAAAAAAACTGTTGTCAAACACCACCCCTCCAGCAGTTTGTTTCCCCGACCACCAGGGGGTGACGCAGGGGGGACTTCTAAACGAGCCATGCCGAAAATAGGTTGCTTTATTCGGATACAATGTGTGTCACTGCCCGCCCCTGCCGGTTCTCTGAATGTTTATTTTCAAATAGTCTCTTTCATGATAAATTGACCACATATATGAAGTTAAACAACTAAATTCTATCCAAACGCTATCTTAAAAGTAAATTCTGTGCCTCAAAAAAGAAGTTTGAGAGCGAAAGTAAAAAGTTGACACGGACGCTTACGGACGCGCACATGCATGCGTTAATTTACGTCCCGACAAACATAACATAAACATAAACAGTACGGATTTCAGAAAGAGGACTGTGTTTCAATGCAGGAAAACACCCCAGCATCATTATATAGTGGTTGATAGAGGGGAAAAAATGCAAAATATATATATAATATAAATATTTTTTTAATTTAGCTGAATGTTGCCTAGAATCCCTTTAAGTTGGAAGGTGTTGCTTCAATAAAACAACAAACAAACAAACAAACAAACAAACAAACAAAAAACAGCTACACTGTTATCTTGGTCTAACCAAGTTTCAGCTAAACACATAATCAAGATTGTGGTTGATAATACAATCATTGATGAAATGGATTTGTCTTTCAAAGACCTGACATTTAATAAACCTAGATTCAGTAAAGTATTTTCTGCCCAGCTGTTTGGGACAGGTTGGCTGACGGGAAATTAATGTTAACTTTGATATAGTGCTTTTGAGGGCTTTGGATTCCCAATTATATTGCCTATCAAAACGGGAATTGAGGGGGCTAACACTACACAGGGTCCTGAATTGTTCGGTGTAAGATCAACATGATAAACAGCAGATCATGTGGTAAGATCAACATGATTCAATTCAATTCAATTGTATTAAAGTGTCAAATCACAACAGGTTGTCTCAAGACACTTTACATGTAGAGAAGAGACCCGACAATCCCACCCTGATCTGTTGCTCAACAGTCTGGACCCAACTGATATCAGTTATCTGCTGTATTTTGTAAACAATTGGCTGGATGTGCTGCCCTTCTCTTGTCAGTGACTTCCAAGAGGGGGGCGGGGGACAGAAGAGGAGACTGATGAGGATGGGTTTTGGGGGTTGAAGGGCTATGATTCTCTTCCTCTCAAATATTGTCATGCATAGAGCTCTTCCCAAGGTCTGTTATCTCCTCATGTGCCTTGGTTTGTCTTCTTGTCTCCTGTCCTTGGCGGAGGGGGTAGATGGGCGACGCAGGGAGTAAAGCATGTTAGAGGTAAACAATGATAAGCCTAATTTGTTGGGCTGAAGTCCATCTGTCTTAAACAGATGTCAGCGTTCACAGAAAAAAATAAGTGAATAAAATGCACTGAATTGTTGCTACATGCAGTTGAAAGCCCTTTACTCAGTGCAGATGTTACACTCCCCAGGGGTGAGGCTCAGTAGACAGATATGTTAAAATAATTTGCAGGTCAACCTGAATAAACAGGGAAACACAGGAGTCAGATGCGGGTCTCTCTGTAGGTCAGTACAAGCATGGACAATTACTACTACTACTACTACTACAACAACAACAACAACAACAACTACTACTACTACTACTACCACTACTACTGCTACTACTACCACCACCACCACCACCACCACCACCACCACTCTCTCTCTCTCTCTCTCTCTCTCTCTCTCTCTCTCTCTCTCTCTCTCTCTCTCTCTCTCTCTCTCTCTCTCTCTCTCTCTCTCTCTCTCTACAGCTGGAGAGAATTAACTAAACAATCAATAAAATAAAGAAACAATTCCCAATGCAATGCAGAACAACATTGTAGTCCGTGTGTCTTCCAGAGGGGGTCCTCAGAGTTACTAAATCTTTGTGTGATTGGATATTTAGCGGCGCTAGCCGCTCTATACCTTTACAAACGGAATCACCCTCATGTGGCCTGCTTATTCCAATAAATAAATATAGTTTTCAAACATAACATAAATGTCACACATAATAAAACAAAAATGGGAACATATATGTATGTGTCACACAGTCGATCTGCTGAATCTCTCAGCTCCTCTTCTAGTAGGCTGTAGGGGCCCACTGATGTATATATACCTCAATATTTAAAGAGCTGAGTGTGTTAAATAAAGCTGTGCAGTCTTGTTTCTGTATTTCAGACTGTTGTTTTTCAATGTAAGTTTCCCCTACTGTATGTGCAGTATGATGGTTTGGCTTCAGATAAGTGCCACGTATCCACTCACTGCATTATAGACCTGTGCTAATAGGTAGGCCTGGTTCATATAGTAAGGAAAATGTAAGTTGAAATATGGCAAAAGCCTACTATATCTACAAAGAACATAGGTCCCAGTGATTTACAAGTATCCAGCCACTGATCATTTCTCAGGATCGTCTCAAAGGAAGAATAAAACAAGATTACCAGAATAATGTAAGCATCGGCGAGAGGAAACAGCTAAGTGCATGCATTGTAAAAAAGCAGAGGGCAAATCAAATGTATACTCTGTAGTACCACAATGTCTCTTGCTGAAAATAACACATCTATGTTGTTGGCATATACGTCTGTTATTTGTTGGCATTTGTCATGGAGTATGTCATGGAGTATGAATCCAATATGCATTAGCAAAACTTTCTGCAAAAAAGGTTCTGTTGTCCCAAAAAAAAAAGTGTTCTTACGAGCTTTCTCAAATGTCATTATTATTAAGTTGTGTGATCCAAACTAGAGCTCTTGACATGCCATTAGAAGCATTGTTCCATGATAGATCTCAACGTCAAGATCATTTGGTAGGTCACCAATTCCACTTTTTTTCCCCATTCTGAAGACAACATTATAAAAACATTTTTGTTTCATCATCCACATGGTTGCTCATATACTATCCATGGCAGTTAGACAATGTCCTACCAGCGTTGAGAGGAAACACTAATAGTTTGATTTAGTTTGAAAATAATAAATAAATAAAAATATGATAAATAAACAAAAATATATAAATGCAATGTATTCAGCAGGTGTGTATGTATAAATGGGGAAACTGCATAATAACCTTGGGGGGAATTTGGATGACTTGCAATCTATTGAAAATGGTACAATTTCCAAAAAATGAAAAAAGAAAGAAAAACGAAAACAACAAAAAAGTGAAAGTTACGCTAAGAACCGTATAAGGGGCCCTGAAAAGAAATTAGTTGTGACTTGCTGCACAGTCCATATTATATTTTAGAATTGAACCATTATTGTTTGTATCTGCAGAAAATTATTGACTTTTGATTGCCGTTTGTGATCAATAACGACACCTAATTAGAGTTTGAAGTTCCAAGCTGTTCTTTCACAGTAAATATATTAATTAAATTGCATCCCTGTTCTATTTTAGGCTATACTATTCTACTTCTAATAGTCACAGGCTTCTTCCGTTTAGTTTTTTTCTCCATGGGAAGTAGGCTAATTATCATATTTGTGCAAATTAGTTCAATGTAAAATATGTTATTTGGCATGAAATTAAATGTTTTATAAATTATATAAACAGAATAAAAAAAACAAACGTTCAGAGCAGCAACTATGTAAATCAGGGGGAATTAAAGGACCTGGATATTGAACCACTTCACTAAGGAGTCACTTTGGTTCTCAATTCTCTCTGGATAGGGTCCATTTGTTTCTGGAGTTGCCCATTCAACATGGCCAAAGCCTCCTTTTGTCCAGATAGGTCTGTCTCTGCTTCCATGGATCTGGAGAATCTATTCATTTCAGTTAACTCCGGATGCGGTTCTATTGCTTCTGGAGTTCTTGACCAAATCCTAATTTTCTCCAGCTAGTCCCTGTTTCTCCTTCCTCAATTTCCCCTCGTCCATTAACCGCTTAGCATATCTGGTTCTCAGTAATTCCTGAGTGAGTTCAAGTTGGTTCTGCAGTTGCCCATTCTTCTGAGCCAAAGCCGCCTTTTCTGAAGCCATTCCCTGTCTCTCTATGCCCCATTTATCCTTCTCCATTAGCCAATTATGCTGTTTGCTTCGAAGTTCCTCCTGGGTGAGGTCCATTTGCGTTTGGAGTTGCCCGTTTTTCTGATCAAAAGCTTCAATTCTTCCAGCTAGTGCATGTCTCTGCTTCTCCCATTCATCTTTATCCTTGTTAAATTTCATGAACCAACGATTATCTATGGTTTCCAGTTCTTCCTTGATGAGGCCCAGTTGGTTCTGCAGTTGGTCATTCCTTTTAGCCAAAGCCTCCTTTTCTCCAGCTAGTCCCTGTCTCTCCTTCCCCCATTTCTCCCCCTCCATTAACCAAAGAGCATCTTTGGTTTTCAGTTCTTCTTGAGTGAGGACCAGTTTCTTCTGGAGTTGCCCACTCTTTTTCAGTTCATCCTCGGTGAGGTCCAGTTGCTTCTGCAGTTGCCCATTCTTCTTGGTCAAAGCCTCATTCTCTCCAGCAAGTCCCTGTATTTCCCACCCCCATTTCTCATTCTTTTTCAGTTCATCCTGGGTGAGGTTCAGTTGCTTCTGCAGTTGCTCATTCTTCTTGGCCAAAACCTCATTGTCTCCAGCAAGTCCCTGTATTTCCTTCCCCCATTTCTCTTTGTTTTTCAGTTCATCCTGGGTGAGGTCCAGATGGTTCTGCAGTTGACCATTGTTCTTGCCCAAAGCCTCATTTTCCCCAGCAAGTAGCTGTATTTCCTTCCCCCATTTCTCTTGCTCCATTAAATAAAGAGCATCTTTGACTTTCAGTTCTTCCTGGGTAACGTCCAGTTGGTTCTGCAGTTTCCCATTCTTCTTGGCCAACGCCTCCTTTTCTTCAGATAATACCCGTCTCTCCCTCTCCCATTTCTCCTCCTCCATTAACCAAAGAGCATCTTTGGTTCTCAGTTCTTCCTGGGTGAGGTTAAATTGATTCTGAAGTTGCCCAATCATTTTAGCAAAAGCCTCCTTTTCTCCAGCTACTCCCTGTATTTCCTTGACCCATTTATCCTTCTCCATTGACCAATGAGCATCTTTGTTTCTCAGTTCATCCTGGATGAGTTGAAGTTGGTTCTGCAGTTGCCTATTCTTCATAGCCAAAGCCTCCTTTTCTGCAGCTAACCTCTGTATCTCCTTCCCACATTTAATGCCTTTGGTTCTTAGTTCGTCCTGGGTGAGATCCAGTTGGTTCTGAAGTTGCCCATTCATCTTAGCCAAATCCTCCTTTTCTCCAGCTAGTCCCTGTCTCTCATTGTCCCAGTTATCCTCCTCCATTGACCAATGAGCATCTTTGATTCTCAGTTCTTCCTGGGTGAGGTGCAGTAGGTTCTGGAATTGTCCGTTCTTCTTAGCTAAAGCCTCCTTTTCTTCAGCTTGTCTCTGTCTCTCCTTCCCCCATTTTGCCTCTTCCGTTGACCAAAGACCAACTTTGGTTCTCAGTTCTTCCTGGGTTAGATCCAGTTGATTCTGAAGTTGCCCATTCATTTTAGTAAAATCCTCCTTTTCTCCAGCTAATCCCTGTACCTCCTTTCTCCATTTCTCCTCCTCCATTAACCAAAGGACATCTTTATTTCTCAATTCTTCTTGGGTGATGTGCAGTTGGTCCTGCAGTTGGCAATTATTATTCTTCAAATCCGCCTTTTCTGCAGCTATTTCCTGTCTCTCCTTCCCCCATTTATCCTTCTCCATTAATACATTAATATCTTTAGTTCTCAGTTCATCATGGGTGAGGTCCAATTGCTTCTGGAGTTGCCCATTCCTTTTAGATAAAGCCTCATTTTGTCCAGAAAGTCCCTGTATCTCCTTCCCCCATTTCTCCTCCTCCATTTTCCAATTAGACTCTTTGGTTCTCATTTCTTCCAGGGTGAGGTCCTGTTGGTTCTGATGTTGCACATACTTCTTAGTTAAAGCCTCCCTTTCCACACAGAGTCCCTGTCTCTCCTTACCCCATTTCTCCTGATCCATTAAATGAAGAGTATCTTTGATTTTAAGGTCTTCCTGTGTGACGTCCAGTTGGTTCTGCAGTTGCCCATTCTTCTTGGCCAAACCCTCCTTTTCTCCAGCTAGACCTTGTCTCTCTTTCCCCCATTTCTCCTGCTCCATTAAATAAACAGTGTCTTTGGTTGACAGTTCTTTCTGGGTGAGGTCCAGTTGGTTCTGCAGTTGCCCATTCTTCTTGGCCAAGGCCATCATCTCGCCAGCCAGTCCCTGTCTCTCAGTTTCCCATTTCACCTCCTCCATAAGCCAATGAGCATCTTTGGTTTTGAGTTCCTCTTGAGTGAGGTCTAGTTGCTTCTGGAGTTGCCCATTCTTCATATTCAAAGTCTCCTTTTCTTCAGCTTGTCTGTGTCTCTCATTCCCCCATTTTACCTCTTCTGTTAACCAAAGAGCATCTTTTGTTCGTAGTTTTTCCTGGGTGACGTCCAGGTGTTTCTGCAGTTGCCCATTATTTTTTGACAAAGCCTTAATTTCTTCAGCTTTTCCCTTTATCTCCTGACCTAATTGCTCCTCCTCCATTAACCAAAAAGCATATTTGGTTCTCAGTTCATCCTGGGTAAGGTCCAGCTGATCCTGGAGTTGCCGGTCCATCTTAGCCAAAGCCTCATTATCCCCAAAAAGTCTATGTATCTCCTTCCCCCATTTTTCCTCCTCCATTTTCCAATTAGTCTCTTTAGTTCTCATCTCTTCCTGGTTGAGGTCCAGTTGGATCTGAAGTTGCTCATACTTCTTAGCCAAAGCCTCCTTTTCTCCAGAGAGTACATGTCTCTCCTTCCCCCATTTCTCATGCTCCATTAAATAAAGAGCATCTTTGATTTTAAGTTCTTCCTGGGTGAGGTCAAGTTGGTTCTGCAGTTTCCCATTCTTCTTGGCCAAAGCCTCCTTTTCTCCAGAGAGTACCTGTCTTTCCTTCCCCCATTTTTCCTCCTCCATTAACCAAAGAGAATCTTTGATTCTCAGTTCTTCCTGGGTGAGGTCTACTTGGTTTTGCAGTTGCCCATTCTTTTTAACTAATGCCTCCATTTCTCCAGCTAGTCCGTGTCTCTCCCTCCCCCATTTCGCCTCCTCCATACACCAATGAGCACTTCTGGTTCTGAGTTCTTCCTGGATGAGGTCCAGTTGTTTCTGGAATTGCCCAATCTGCTTAGCCATAGCGTCCTTTTCTCCAGCTAGTTTCTGTCTCTCCTTCCTCCATTTCCCCTCCTCCTTTAACCAAATAGCGTCTTTGTTTCTCAGTTCTTCCTGGTTGAGATCCAATTGGTTCTGCAGCTGTGCATTCTTCAGAGCCAATGCCCCCTTCTCTGCCTTTAGTCCCTGTCTCTCCTTCCCCCATTTCTCCTCCTCCATTAACAAAAGGGCATCTTTGGTTTTCAGGTCTTCCTGGGTATGGTCCAGCTCGTTCTGCAATTGCACAATCTGCATAGCCAAAGTCTCCTTTTCCCCAGCTAGTCCCTTTCTCTCCTTGCCCCATTTGTCATTCTCCATTAACCTTAGAGCACCATTTGTTCTCAATTCTTCTTTGGTGAGGTTTAATTGGTTCTGCAGTTTCTCAATCTTCTCAGCCAAAACTGCCTCTTCCCCAGCTCTTTCCTTCCCCCATTTCTCCATCTCAACTAACCAAAGATCTTCTTTGTTTCTGAGTTCTCTTCGGGTGAGGTCAAGTTGGTTCTGCATATGTTCATTGTCGTTAGCCAAAGCCTTCTTCTCTGCATCTAGTACCTGTCTCTCCTTCCCCCATGTCTCCTCCTCCTTTAACCTAAGAAAGTCTTTCATTCTCAGTTCTTCCTGGGTGAGGTTCAATTGATTCTGCAGTTGTCCAATCTTCTTGGTCAAAGCCTCCTTTTCTCCAACTAGTCCTTGCCTCTCCTTTCCCCATTTCTCTTCCTCCATTAACCAAAGAGCATCTTTAGTTCTCAATTCTTCTTCTGTGAGGTCTAGTTGGTTCTGCAGTTGCCCAAACTTCTTGGTCAAAGTCTGCTTTTCTCCAGCTATTCCTTGTCTTTCCTCCCCCCATTTCTCTTCCTCCTTTAAGAAGAGAGCATCTTTGGTTTTCTGTTCATCCTGGGTGAGGTCCAGTAGGTTTTGTAGTTGCCCATTCGTCTCAGCCAAAACCTCCTTATCTTTAGCTAATCCCTCTCTCTCCTTCCCCCATTTCTCCTCCTCCATTAACCAATTCTCTTCTTCATCTTCTTTTGTTCTGAGTTCTTTTTGTGAGAGGTCAAGTTGGTTCTGCAGTTGCCCATTCTTCATGACCAAAGCATCCTTCTCTGCAGCTAGTCCCTGTCTCTCCTTCACCCATCTCTCCTCTGACATTGACAAAAGAGTATCTTTTGTGCTCAATTCTTCCTGGATGAGGTCTAGCTGGTTCTGTAATTGTCCATTCTTCTTGGTCAAAGCATCCCTTTCTCCAGCTAGCCCCTGTCTCTCCTTACCCCAATTCTCCTCCTCCATTAACCAAACAGAATCTTTGGTTGTCAGTTCTTCCTGTGCAATTTCCAGTTGTTTCTGCAGTACCCCATTTTTCTCATCCAAAGCTTCCCTTTCTTCAGCTAGACCCTTTCGTTCCTTCACCCATTTCTCCTCCTCCATTAAGAAAAGGGCATTTTTGGTTCTCAGTTCATCCTGGGTGAGGTTCATTTGGTTCTGCAGTTTCCCATTCTCCTTATCCAACGCCTCTTTTTCCCCAGCTAGCCTGTGTCTCTCCTTCCCCCATTTTTCTGTCTCCAATGTCCAATAAGCATTATTGGTTCTTACTTCTTCCTGTGTGAGGTCTAGTTGGTTCTGCAGTTGACCATTCTTCTCAGCCAAAGCCTCCTTTTCTCCAGCTAGTACTTTTCTCTCCTTTCCCCATTTTTCCTCCTTCCTAGCCCACAAGGAATCTTTGATTCTCAGTTCTTCCTGGATGAGGTCAAATTGCTTCTGCAGTTGCCCATTCTTCTTAGCTAAAGCCTCCTTATCTCCAGCCAGTACCTGTCTCTCCTTCCCCCATTTCTCCTCCTCCATTAACCAAAAATCATCTTTAGTCCTGAGTTCTTCCCGGGTGAGGTCAAGTTGGTGTTGCAGTTGCCCAGTCTTCTTATCCAAAGCCTCCATTAAGTCAACTTGTCCCTGTCTCTCCACCCCCCATTTTTCCCCCTCTACTAATGAAATAGCACTTTTAGTTTTAAGTTCTTCTTGGGTTAGATCGAGTTGGTTCTGCAGTTGCTCGTTCTTCTTAACAACAGCCTCCATTTCTCCAGCTAGTCCCTGTCTCTCCTTCCCCCATTTGTCCATTTCCATTAACCAAAGATCATCTTTGGTTCCAAGTTCTTTTTGGGTGAGGTCCAATTGGTTTTGTAGTTTTCCATTCTTGATGGCCAAATCTTCCTTCTCTGCAGCTAGTCCCTGTCTCTCCTTCAACCATTTCTCCTCCTCCAGTAACAAACTAGCATCTTTGGCTCTCAGTTCATCCTGGATTTGGTTCTGCAGTTGCTCATTCTTCTTAGCCAAAGCCTCCTTTTCTCCAACTAAGCTCTGTCTGTCCTTTCCCCATTTTGCCTCCTTCCCCAACCAAAGAGCATCTTTGTTACTTAGTTCTTCCCGGGTTAGGTGCAGTTGGTTCTGCAGTTGCCCATTCTTCTCATCCAAAGCATCCTTTTCTTCAAATTGTCCCTTTCTCTCCTTCCCCCATTGTGCCTCCTCCATTAACCAAAGGGTATTCTTGGTTCTCAATTCTTCCTGTGTGAGGTCCAGTTGGTTCTGCAGTTGATCAATGTTTTTAGTCAAAGCCTCCATTTCTACAGCTAGTCCCTTTGAGTCTTTTCCCCATTTCTCCTCCTCCATGAGCCAACGAGCATCTTTGGTTCTCAATTCCTCCTGGGTGAGGTCCAGCTGATTCTGCAGTTGCTCATTCTTCTTAGCCAAAGCCTCCATTTCTCCAGCTAGTCCCTGTCTCTCCTTCCCCCATTTCTCCTCCTCCCTTAACCAAAGATCATCTTTGTTTCTTAGTTCTTTTTGGGTGAGGTCCAGTTGGTTTTGCATTTGCCCATTCTTCTTGGCCAAAGCCTCCTTCTCTGCGGCTAGTCCCTGTCTCTCCTTACCCCATTTTCCCTCCTTCCTTAACCAAAGAGTATCTTTGGTACTCCGTTCTTCCTGGGTGAGGTCCAATTGGTTCTGGAGTGTCCTATTCTTCGTTGCCAAGGCTTCCTTTTCCCCAGCAAGTGCTTGTGTCTCCTTCATCCATTTTTCCTCCTCCATTAACCAACGAGCATCTTTGGCTGTCTTTTCGTCGTGGTTGAGGTCAAGTTTGCACTGGAGTTTCCCATTCTTCTCAGCCAAAGCTTCCTTTTCTCCAGCCAGTGCATGTCTGTCCTCCCCGAGTTGTATATTGTCACTCATCATCTTCATGAGCTCCTTCTGACAAACATGTTCCTTTGTTTTCCACTGGCCTTGCAACAAATCGATTTCCTTTTTCCATTCGTTGTCTTTCTCAGACAGACTATCTTTAAGGTCTGTTATCTCTACCTCCTTGTCATCCAATAGTTTTTGGATTTGTAGGAGTGTCTTTTCCATTGCCTGGAACTCATACTCTCGGAGGGTCTTGTCCATTGCCTGGCACTTGTAGTCTTTCAATATGCTCTCTTCTTCCATTACTTCAATCCTTTGCTCTGTGGGAAATAATTTTTCATCTGACATCTGCAGCTCTTCAACCAGTGTTTTTTTCTCCTCATCAAAGCTTTGCTGCTGTGCAAGTATCTTTTCCCTGAGGTTCTCTGAATAGTGTTTCATGTACATGGTATTAAACTTATACATCTTAAGTTTATAATCGGCTGTCATCTGCTGTATCTCATCGCCTGTATGCTATGTAGTTTTGCCTGCGTGCTATGTAGCTTATTTTCCAATTTACGTATTATCAGTTATTTTATAATAAAATACCAAAATATCTAACTTAAACTGTCAAATATAAATTACAAAAGTTCTTGAATCTCAAATATATGTAGACCCATAAGAATAGCTAATTTACAGTTTGTTTTAATATTATTTTACTCACAAACATGCATCATTATCTCAGAATGTGGTAGATGCTACAGTTAAATGCTGATATTCTGTGGCACATGACGTAACACAGATGTAGCATAAACTGTTGCTCAAATATGGACTTGGACTTCTGGGCATGTCTATATCGACAGACTCCCAGCTGTGGTGTTAACTCTGGGCAAACGTCCACCAGAGATATAACTCAACTTCAACATGATGCTGGTATGAAAATAAACTCTTACTTTTAAATGAATGCCTCTCAACAAAGCAGGAATACAGGAACACTTTTCATTGAGCCAAAAAGACAGGGTCTAATAATGGCGTAGCTTCATGTGGCCAGTCTATAATGCAGGGTCGGAGCTTCGAATTGGCCAATCATGTGTGTGTGTGTGTGTGTGTGTGTGTGTGTGTGTGTGTGTGTGTGTGTGTGTGTGTGTGTGTGTGTGCGCGTGCGCGCGGATGGATGGATGGATGGATAGATTAGCTTTCTCTTGCTTCGTGATCGGTTACATCATGTGTCTGTCAAATAACCTTGTTGGAGTGGGTGCCCTGATTCTTGTTTGCGAGCTAGGCAGGAGCTAAGTCTCTGTTTCATGCCATCAACACAAACCAGACTGTTCTAAGAGTCCCACCTACCCTACCATCAGTAGAATAACATCTGTTCTGATAAGTCATTTGAACATTTTGGTCAGAGGACAGACTGAAATTAGGTGCAAAATGTATAGCAAAAAAGAAAAGCCTTTTAGACAAAAAGGCCTTCTACTGTACAGTATAAGGAGGATAGAGGCATTTTGGGGTAAAAGTGGGGTACCAGGCTATTTTACATAATTCAAGGGTGCTGAATCTGAAAAAACGGAATAGCATACATGTATGCTCAAGACACTCACGTGCAAACAGAGGGTTTAATATGTATTCACAACATATAGAGAATACACATCGGTTCTTGTTGTCTTAATTCATTTAGTGGCAAGTAAATAAAACAATAATTGCCCAGAGTGCCAGAGATTTTTTATTTATCTTACCTTTTTAAGTAGTCACAGAATATTTATCTTAGTACAGTATGATTGATCCTCTGATGGTTGGTAATCACAGGGGCTTTAACTGAGCTTCCATCGAGGGAAAACAACATTTCCACCGCAACTGGCCTTTCACTTTCACATTCACATTGAAAACAGCGTGTCTGGCCAAAAATGCATGGGGTAAAAGCAACTGGAGGTATAGCTGATTGTCTGCAGATGCTAACCAGGAAGCAGTTGGAACATAACATGTTGTGATCATGTGATCTCTAGATCTCTCTGCCACGCAGCCTGAAATGGTGGCTCATAGGAAGCTCAAGAGCGCCATCTAGTGGTAAACACTGAAAACACAGTTTGGACTTATTATCCGTCAATGGCACCCTGGACAAATGCAAAATTGGACGGATTACACGTCAATGGCACAGAATGAGTTAATGAGCAAAATTCAGTTATTCAAGTTACTAGAGAAAAAATCTTTTTTTTACAACTCGGGGAGGACAGACATGCATTGGCATGCATACTCGGGAACGATGCAAGTTGGGAACAATGCAAAAAGAATGGAATGCATGTCCCACCCTATTATGCAATACCCGTTATACCGTTGTCAGAGTACCCGTCTGTCTGTGTCCATGTTATGCCCATATATGGAGATCTCTGTATCTGTCTGTTCTTGTCCCTTTCATGCCCATATATGGAGATCCCTGATGTTATCAGTAGGCTATATGGCCATATATGGGCATATCGGGGGGATCGACAGTTCTGGAAAGTCCTTGTGCAGTGGTAAACGTCTGTGGAGAATGTGTGGAGAATGTCTGAAGAGTGCAAACTGCCTGTGGAAAGTGGACTGACTAAGTAATCAAATGACAGATGTGGGGAATTCGACAGGTGAGGGGAATTTCCAGAATTAAGCTTAGGCTGGGGTTGCCATGGCAATCAATTGGCTCATTTGGGCCATAGTCAGAGCCTTTTCTGACCAACCTATTCGACCGACTAGATGCCAGGCACTGCATTCCCTTGGGTCGTCTGCGATGTGTGTGCCAAATTTGAAGTCGGTCAGTCGAACGGTTTTTGAGATACGTTGATTACAGACGTGCATGCGTACGTACGTACAGAGATTCGGTGCCTTTATTGTAAGATATATGGATAAATCAATGTGACAGGTAAAGCCTGATCTATATTTTGTCGAACAATGGTGCTGCATGTAAACAATAGCGTACCGTACCGTTTCAACTACTGTTAGACCTCTAAGTGATGTGAGCGGTGAGGAATTAGAAGTCGCTGATCTTCTCCACTGCCGTGTGGTCAATGTATAAAGTGGTGTGCTGTCTGTCAGGCTTCCTGTAGTCCACGATCAGATATCGTCGACGTTGAGAGCCAGGCTCTATTTGAACCATTGCTTTAGGTTCTCGACCTCTCTCCTATAGGCTGTTTCATCCTTAGTGATCATATTTGCCAACAATTTGTCTGAGCACACCTAATGTTCACCTATTGTGGCCTTGTGTCCGCCCTGAGATTGAGATGTCAGGGTTCAATCCCACACATTTTGCCGCACAGAAACAAGACGTTTTTATGTCAACAAGTTCAATCTGTTCTGCTGTCTTCTCCTCTCCCGAGGTCATTTGCACATCCACAAGTCTTTAATTGCCATTTCAGCACCTTTCAACAACAGAATGATGGTGAAACTAACAAATGGACTCATTAAAGTCAGAAGTTCTGAATTCTATTTCCAAACAAATAAAGGCTGTTAAAAAGTTCTTGCCAGGAGTTTGTATTGACAGCAACTCTACACTTTTCACAATGTCTGCCAGTCTTTGAGCTTTCCTTTGTGTGTGTGTGTGTGCGTGTGCGTGTGCGTGTGTGTGTGTGTGTGTGTGTGTGTGTGTGTGTGTGTGGCCTGTTTCTTACGTTGTTGACTTTGCTGTGTTTAGGCAGTGCTCATAATGAGGCTGCCACTCAGTGGTACACTTAATGCTCAGTACCTTTTGTGTGTGTGTGTGTGTGTGTGTGTGTGTGTGTGTGTGTGTGTGTGTGTGTGTGTGTGTGTGTGTGTGTGTGTGTGTGTGTGTGTGCGTGCGTGCGTGCGTGCGTGCGTGCGTGCGTGCGTGCGTGCGTGCGTGCGTGCGTGCGTGCGTGCGAGCGAGCGAGCGAGCGAGCGAGCGCGAGAGAGAGAAATAACCGATTTTCAAGCTAACAACGTGCCACACAGTATCAAAGATCAGTCTTTTGGTCAAGCAAGATCATTGTGCGGTAGGCCTATAAGTACAGCATAAACCAGGCTTAAGTGAAACCCATCATAAAATCTGTTTCCCTCCAATAAAGCAGAAATTAACATGAGACGAGCACACATTCCATGAGATGAGACCTTTTATCAGGGGTCGCCCGGTGTGTCACTTGATAGAGTGTGTACTGTTGAGGCTCAGTATAACAGCCAGCGTTTGAATCCAGCCTACGGCTTTTTTCTGCGTGTCCTTCCCCATCTCTCTCCTTGTTGTCTTTTCCCTTCTCCATGATATACTCACTATGGGATAACATCGCCCCCTGGCGATGCACAGAGCACTACACACATGGACTCCCGTGACAATTCTGATTGGTTAGGGTCATGTTATGCGTTCCGGCAGTCCGGAAGGGGTATAAAACCCCTCGTGTAACTATAACACGCCCTCTTACTTCACTCTGCTACACGAATGCGCACGCACAAGAACACACTACCGGCGAAAAATCTACACGAAAACCAGCTTTAACCCATAGCGGGGTCACTTGTGTCCCCCACGGGAGTTTCGTTAAATCTTTCTGTTAAGCACGCTCCTCAGGCTTATATTATTATTACTCTTTCTTTCCTATCCTCTCTGTTTTCCTCCGTGGCTCTATCTAGCCTGAAAGCTAATGTTGTCAGCAGCTAAAGGCTAAGCTCCTACACAAGCTAAGCTAGGCAACCGAGCTAGGCTACGCTAGGCTAGTTAGCTCTTTGTTGTCAGCCACGTGATGGAGGCACCGAAGCAGTGCGGCCTCGGGTACGATGTGCTGCAATGTGAATCCATCCGTACCCGACAGGAGGAAGTGGACTGCTAATCATACATCATTTATATATTTTTATAATTACGCATTATTTTAGCTGGGTTATACCTTCTCATAGTTCTACTTGAATGTTGACAAGAAATAATAATCCCGCTTTCCCAAGCCGTGAAAAAGAATAAACAAAAAACACATGTGTAGCGAACGTGTATAAGGATAAATATACCAAGGATTAGTCTGTGACGTCACTGGTAAAATACCAACGATGCATCAGTGACGTGACTATCATATTGATAATAACAGAGACGCGAGAAACGACGTTACATTTTGACCATTTTGACCAATGCACACACTGCTTTGGTTGTGTATTGTTGTTCTGTTATTATTATAATTCAAGATAACATTAGGAACACAGTCAAACTTTATTATTCACTTTAAACTCTGACAAGTGACTCCTCTTCTGTGAATGACATTCTCTATCTCACAAAGCCCCATAGTCAACAGCGCCCCCATGAGGCACTTACCATTACTGTTGAATGAAGTGTACTTGAGTACGGAAGAATTTTGGCCAATGTGAATGCTGGCCAGCTGGGAGAGGCCAATCGTACTCGGGAACGGTTTGAATCAATCGGACCCAGTCTGAATCCACCCTTAAACGATTCAAACAGTCCTGATGTGAACGAGCCCTTAATCGTAACCATAATCTCACAAAAATATGCCTGAACCTAACCATAACCCTAAAAAATATAAAGGGTTTTAGTGGTTATGGCCCTGGTGTGATAGTGATGTTAAACTGTTAGACCAGAGGAACAGTCTTACTTTAAAGTGAAGTAAGACATTTGGGATGTATGGAAGCAGAGGAATAACCTGTGCCATTTAGCAGACACTGCTTCCCAAAGAAAATTAGTCTCTCTCTCTCTCTCTCTCTCTCTCTCTCTCTCTCTCAGGACGGACACATGGACGTTTCCGTCCTGTCAGTGACACCAACAGTTAAGGCTATGTCTTTCTTCTTTCTTCCTTGTTAGGCTGACTGTAGAGCCCCAAAATGTATGTCTTGTTATCTAATAAGACTCTGCTGCTGACGCTTTGCCTTTGTCGTACAATGTATTGTGTTAAATGCCAGCAGTGTCAATATAGCTACAAAGATGTACCTCCAAAAACTTTTCAGCAATCGAAAGAGACTTTGGTTTGTCTAGTCGGTGGCATTTTTCCAAATGCCATAGACTTTAATTAATTAATAAATACATGAGACACTGCACCATGAACAAAAGGAAATTCTGTGTATGGCACTTGGTACTTGGCAATCAAGTGTTTCTGATTATTATTTTAGAACATTTACTCAGATTTAGACTTTCTCTCTTTCTTTTGCAGTGGTGGACAGTAACAGAGTGGTGGACAGTAACAAAACGTATTTACTCGACTGTACTCAAGTACATGACTTTCACTCCACTACATTTCAAAGACTGTACTTCTGACTCCCTACATTACATGTTTGAAGCCAAAACTGCACAGTGGCACTGGCATCTATAATCAGCCAGTAAGAATATCACAGAGTGTGAGTGCTCTGACACTATGACTCTACATGACTCTGCAGTCACACTTGGAAAATGTCCACGATTAAGCTGTTGTGACATCAGTGGTCACACACGCGCACACGCACACGTGTGTGCACACACACACACACACACACACACACGCACGCACGCACAAACACGCACACACGCACGCATGCACGCACCCGTTACGATGCATGAAAATGCATATGCATTCGCACTGACAATGGTGCCTATACGAACACACTCGCAGTATCTATATATATACAATTTGAATCCTGCGCCATGTCGGTTGTCAGTATGTACGTTGTAACGTTGCATGTACGTTGCATCACTCCGAATATGGACACAACGCCAGTGTGACGTAATCTCACGACAGCATGACATCACGCATGACATCACATCCTACCTATAAATTCTAGGATGCCGTCAGATCGCACCAGTTCGACGGCTTCCATAGTGGGTTTTGGTCATTGGAGAGGTGATGCATGTCACCTCTTTCTGAAGTGGGTACTTTCAAAGCCTGCCGTGGATTTAGGAGAGCACAAAACTCTCTCTCACACTGTGAGGTGCCTGTAAGGTGGCACTGCAAAGTGAACGACGCGTCACGCTAGACTTCGGGCCGCTGATTTATCAGTGCAACAGCAGCACACAGAGGCTTCTTTCTGTACATGACACATTTCGTTGTAAAACAAAGCAGACTCTGTTGGCAACTTAGTTCATACTGTGCATTATGGCTATCACGACCAAGAGATTTCATTTGACGATTAATTGTCATACAAATATTTGCGGTTAACAATTACATTCAGTTTTTGGACATTGGAACATTCATGACAATTACATTTCCATTTGGCTTTTAGGCTTCGCAAACATAAAATGCACAGGGCAGAGGGCGGGCGGATCTCTGACGTCACTTTGACTCAGACATAACCATAAACAATATGATATGGGGTTGTCCAGAACCACCGATCTGGCCGATATGTCCATGGGCATTCCACAATATGGGCAATATAGGCCTACTGATGACATCAGGGATCTCCATATATGGTCATAAAAGGGACACAAGTAGACAGACATAAACAGACATCTCCTTATATGGTAACAAAAGCCACGAAGACAGACGGGTACAACGGGTACTCTGTATTAGCCTTGCGTGGCCAGACTATATCACTGCGTGGATATGAGGCTGGTGTTTCTATGAGGTCTTTTTCCCAAGGGGCGGGATCAAAAGAATGGCTCTGGACGCAATTGGTCAGACCAACCAACTACTAATTACAGTCTCCCATATTTGAATACTGGACCCTGATTGGTCACCCCAGACTTCGGGAGCAGGAAATGGATTCACAACGGAGCGGTGCCAGACGAAAATCGCAGAAGGCAATTTTTTTTGCACTGGCAGATTCGTCTGGTCCCAGGCTAGTCTGGGAGACTTCGCCTCAGAGCCTGGACAGCAGGGGCGCGGCCACTGCGTTCTGATTCAAATCAACAGCCAATGAAGAAAAGGGGGCGGGATCCACGGGAAGCGCGGCCGCCATTGTTGTGTACTGCTGTTTGCCTCTCGTCGGACTGTTTAGACGAGTTGCACAGCTCTCAGACCGGTAAGAGGCGTGTCTGCTCAGATTCTGAGTGTAAATTACATCCCGCCCACAAATACCAGGGCTCTGGCCCAGAAGTTTCCTCGCCCCTCCAGTTTGTATGCGAGAGCTGTATGCGAACTCAGATTAGTCCCAGGCTAACTCTGCATGACACATGTTCAACCCATGCAAGCTGCTCTCACTCCCAAGGCGTCACATTTTGCCACTCTGTCAGTAGGCTAGCCCTGAAACGTCAAGTTTTTACATGACGGGACGCCCTGAAAGTCAAGTTTTGACATGTCGGATTTATTGACAACAAGCATATGTACAAAACAAAAGACGCACATTTTAGTTAAAAGGATGGCACACAAAAGCCCAGAGGCTTATTTACATTGTGGTCCCATAAATACAGTTAAAAACAATAAAATACATACTATTTTGTTTAAAAAATCAGGACCAAGAGGTATTTAAAAAAATATTTAGGGAGGACTTCCATTCCATGTGATAGCTGCAGCTCCTCAAAAAAAGGTCTTTCCAATACTACTTTTAACTTTAAAGACGGGATGCCGTGATTTTCAGTGATTTTTTCCCCCCTAAAACATAATCATCAGGTATTATGGTTATACAAGGAGGAAGACTTTTTTCAAAAAAGTGTACAGAAATTGTTAAAATTATGTTTTTATGTGGACACGCCTCCAGTTCATTAAGTATACCTGGTTCTACCTTAGCACCTCCTCCATCACCTTAGCACCACCCACCTGTCCTAGTCCCTCCTCCTCCTCATGCCCACACCTGCTGTGTTATGATAATGAGGGGGAGGGCATGTTTTTACTATGTCACTAAAGCGCTGTTTTTCTATTGGCACGTTTGACCCTCAAGGTTTCAGCCTCCAGGAAGAAACTCAAAGTAGTCAGAGAAGACATAAAACACCATAAAAACACCACCAGGGGGCTTAATAAAGTTCTATCAACCTCATAGACAAATGAAAAACAGAAAAAGTGCAAAACCATTGCACCACCTCTATAACAAAATGTGTGATGCTACCCCTAGTGGAGTATCTATGCACATCACAAACCCTTGAAAAGTATTTGAATAAATACTTTGGTGCCTTGATTTTTACAATCCTGTGAACCATGCACATTTTCATAAACAACAATCTCTGTTTCACTAAGCCAACCAAGGCTACTAAAATTAGTTCTGGGGTGCTGCTTGTGGATCAACCTAAATATTTCATTTTGGGAGGTCTGCAAAACATTGTTTAGGATCATAGGGAAACCATTATACCATGATGTGCAGGCAGAGTCAAAATTACACTGAATGAGTCATTGCACCTTCATCTATTAATTTATGTTGATATTCTGGCTAAAAAAAGTACCCTTTGGTTGACCTTAGAGATAACTATTAAAGCCATACCTTCTCCAGATAATTTATTATGCTACGTCGTCAGCAAACAGAAAAAAATTGCAATCACAAGCTGATTTCATATCATTAATATAAATTTAAAAAAGGAGTGGGCCTAAAATGCTCCCTTGAGGGACCCCACATTTTAGTGGACATGGTGCCATTTATATCCACCATTTGTTCTCTTGTAACATGTTCATTCATCATTCATTATTTGTCACTGTATATTTGCACATACGTGAAATTTGTCCTCTGCATTTTACCCATCCTATAATCATTAGGAGAATTGAACAGCCACAGTGTGCCCTCTAGGTAAGACCTCACCCACTGAACAGAAGCACCATCAAAACCTAAAGCCCTGAGCTTTCGTAATAATATATAATTATTACACAGTGTCAAAAGCCTTTTGCAAATCCAACATAACCATGCCGCAAAACCTTCCTACCTCTTTCCTAATACAATGGGTCAGATAGAGCAGACAGAGAGTCGGTCAAATATGATTTTCTAAAACTTTCTTTAAATTGGAACAGTAGATTTTGGGATGATCAGTACCTCTCTATTTGTCTGTGTATAACCCTTTCATTATCTTAGATATTGAACAGAGAATGGAAATAGGGCGGTAATTGCTAATATCTAGCTTGCTTCCCTTTTTGAAGAGAGGGGTTACTCTAGCTACATTAAAAACCTGAGGAACTTTACCTTGCTTTATGCATAGGTTTATAAAATGGCTTATTGAGAGAGAGATGACTTCTTCTGAATCTCTTAAAAATCCGGAGTGGATGTTGTCATGGCCAGTAGCTTTGGATGGATTTAGGGCTTTAAGTTTTTGCAGAACATCTTCATTTGATACCTCTTTCAAAGAAAACCCTAATCCTAACCCTAACCTCACAAAAACTATGCGGAGAGAGAAAAAACAAATCGTACCCTCATGGGATTTGATCACAGGAGGTTGCAGTTTCTAGTCAGCAGCGCTTGAGTTTGAGTAATAATTGAACCTCAAATGAACAGAGCAGATTACGCATTTAGCAATATCCAGAATGTAACATAATTGAGAAGAAAGGTATACCTTAATAGAAGGATACCTTATAGAGCCACAATTTAATCCACTCATAAAATAAAATCACCTTCCATTAATCTACCATCCTGAACAAAACTCCTCCCCATCCCTCTTCTCACATCCACAATCTGTGTCAGAAGAGTAACAGGACTGTGGCCCTAACTCTAAAACAACTTAACCAGGAAATTAAAATAGTTTTAATGCCACGTTTGTGCCACTTCAAGTTGTGTGACAGAGGGTAACAGCAGTGTAATTACACAACAGCCTGGAACAGAAGCACAGAGTGAGAGAAGTGAACAATAGTATAGCAGAATAGTGGTGAGATGTTGTGCAACACAGTGCCATAAGCGGTAACTCAATTAGCATTGAGTCATGAGCGTGGCTGCCACAGTCCTGTTACTTTTCTGACATACAAAAGCCACTCTCCCCTGAAACTTTTGTTCAACCAAGCCCAATATGTTTTCCACATAGACTGTATCTCATTCACAGTCACTCCCTGAAGAACAACATCATTCTACAGGTAGAATGAGCTTAAGAACAAGCTCATCATTGATCACACCCCAAACAGCGCAGTAGGAGGCTACCAGATAAAAAACAATGAGATACAGTATTTAGTAGATGACCTCACACCGGTTCAGAGACACGCTTAACAAGAGAACAACTTCCTTTATAAAGAGATACAACTATTATGTCCCTCCGGCTGCCAGCGTGCCACATTGCCCACCTGGCTCAGAGAGTCATTGAGGGAAGGAAAGGTGTTAAAGCACAGCCTTACAGGAGGGGGTCCGGCTAGCCTCTGGCCCCAGGCAGGGGGGGCTACAGTGTAAACTGTGGTCAACATCACAGTCGCCACACCGGCCTATGACTCTTAACACTGACCTGGAGGCTAATAGAAACGTTGTCAGGGTTTAATACCTACTTAGACACAGTGAAAGGATAATCAGAGAGAGGAGAGGAGAGGAGAGGAGAGGGTCATCAAATACAAATTGTGCCGAGGAAAGGCTTCAGGGTTGAGAGAGAGAGAGAGAGAGAGAGAGAGAGAGAGAGAGAGAGAGAGAGAGAGAGGATTAATAGAAGCCTTCTGTGAAGTCAGAGATAGTACAATGGAGAAGGAGAGCAGAGATAAAGAACATAATGCAAGCATATTCATTTTAGTTTACTGGTTTGTATTGATCTATTCAAGAAACATAAATTGTTGTTTTGCTATAAGATCATTTACAACCCATCAGTACAACTTTCTTTCTTTTTGGCATATTGCTCTTAAAGGGTTAAAACATTTCAGCTCAATTCGAGGTTTGAGGGAGGTGGCTATATCTCACCAACACTATGTAGAGCTTCTGTTCCTTCCTTCTCCACCCCCACCTCCACCTTCCTGCCTCAGAGCCACCAATAAATTATGGATGCTTATAAGGAAAGGGTGATATTCAGCATCCAAAATAAACTCTGCGGCAACCAGAGACACGAAAGAGACACAAACAAAAAGTGCTGATGTTGGTTGAAGAAAAGGAAATGAAGTCACCTTTTATTCTGTTACAATATACAATTTAAAACAATTTACGTCAAGCTAAGTAATTGATTTTATGTCATACAATTTCAAATGAATCCTCTAAACTAATGCCGTTTGGGTCACATCTGCACTCTATGAGTTTTGTGTGACATTTTACAGGAATCAATAAGTTATACGCTTGGGAAACAGGTTGCATATTATCTTTGCAACCTGTTCCCACACACACATGCACGCCCGCACGCGCGTGTGGCGGGTGGACAAACGTGGTTTGTCACGGTGGGTGAACGTCATAAACGTAACATGTGGACCTGCGAGGTGCACCGTTGCTCCGTAAGGGGTTCCCGGGGGCCACAGGCGCCGTTGCTCCGATATGCACCGAACTTGCGGCGAAAACCGTTCAGGGGTCTGTCATCAGAAAAGCCACACTAGGGGCCCCATGTGGCCCCCAGGGGCCCCTGGGTGCCACAGGCACACACTTATGTTGTGAGTTCGAAGCAAGACACACCAAAGGCTACAAGTGTAGGAAATTGCATGTGGTCTGCTAGAGCATAGAACAAAGAATGCGGATAAACAGGAAGTTGACCCACTACGCGATTTTAATATAGGATGATATCATATAAGTTGTGTTCAGGTTAGTCACACGCATGCACACACACACACACACACACACACACACACACACACACACACACACACACACACACACACACACACACACGCACGCATGCACGCACGCACGCACGCACACGCACGCACACACTCAGACACACACAAACACTTCTGTTACTAAGAAGTACTCTGATATTTCAGTTTTTTTTTTTTTGTAAAAATAGGATTAACTGAATGTAAGTAAAAGTCCTCCTAAAAGTGCAAAAGTATTGGCATCAAAACATATTTATCATTATGCAGAATGTCCCATTTCTATTTTTTCAAAATGTCAGAATTTGACCAAAACATTTTTTTAAATGCAGATCTACAAACTTACCTTGCATTGCGATGTAATAGGTTGTGAGCTTGTAGATCTGCATGTTTTTAAATACAGACATAAAACAGGGCTTAAGTTGTTAATATGTTTTGTAATAATATCTATAAATTCACAAAATCTGAATCACAGACACGCACACACACGCACGCACGCACGCACGCAGGCACACACACACACACACACACACACACACACACACACACACACACACACACACACACACACACACACACACACACACACAAAAATGCACACATACACCAGAGACAGTCTAAAGGGACATCACAGCCGTCCAAAACAGTGACATCAATCAAACACACTTATACAGTTGATCTCCCAGCAGACATGCTGGGAGTGCATTGAATCTGCCTACCACTGTGAGTGCTAAACAGCTCTGAGGTGAGGAAACCTATTTGGAGCCTAACTGCGCACACAGTGAGCCTGTGAGCCAAACTGGTTGGATCCTTCCCTACAGCTGCTGATTTGTTATGTTTGATGTGCAAACCATTTGTTCAATCCGAATGTCTCACTTCAGGCAGGAAGGCTGGTAGGTGGAGATTTTGTTTTCGGCCCTGTTTGTGTGTGTAAAAACTTGAACAGCAGGTGGTAGAATCAAACTGTATTCTCCCTTGGATTCCTTGGCTCATCATGACTAATGGTCTACAAACCCCGGCTCAGGCTCATTACAACTCTTCAGGGCGTCACAGCCACTCTAAAGGTGGCAGTGACCTTTTTGGGGGTCCCACGCGCTTTTGGGGTGGATTTTGGGGGGCCTTTACAGTTACTGTATGTTATAGCAATTTCAAAAATAAAGTTTAATGATTGCAATGATATGGCAAGCTAGCTTTCTGTTTCCTTACAAAGTAAAGACATACAGTAGCAAGCAGCCCACCACCATAACTCTACAGTGTATGACCACATGCCTTCTTGAATAACAAAAATAACAACTGAACGTGGAAACGCAATGACTGTCAACAGCAAAGGATCATTAACAAAAATAGGCTACACCAAGGTCCCCAAGGGGGTCAAATCATTATTATTGGTGGTGGTGGCAAAAGGAAAAAAAACAGTCAGGCAAAAGTAAGGGGGGTGACATCATGTGTCTGTGAGTGTGGGGGAGTCTAGTCTCACGCAGTCAGACAATTATTCCACGATCTCCGAATGCTATATAGGGGAGTATTTAAAAATTGTGAGATGCAACAGTCTGGCTCGTGAGACATGTGGGTTTCGCATATCCCACATACAACACGGGTGTGACTCCCTGGGAATTGAGCATTTCTCCTTTCTGAGTCCGTGTTATACCACTATTTACATGTTGGGCCCATGCCAGGCTCTAGACATGACGTAACTTCTCATATAGGCCATGCCCGTTTCCACCTAAACGGTAGGGCTTTTTCACAAAATGTTTGGTCAGGAATACAAATCTGTGCAGCACCACTAAACAAGCTAACACAGAGTCTATACTGGTCTTCTGGCTCCATAGAACATGAGAGACTTGTCCTACCTCTGCAGTGACTGCAGAGGCAACTATCATCCTTCAGACCACCACAACAGTGATCCAAAGTCACGTTTAGCAAAGCATGTGTTTTGATGCACACCTAGTCATGGCGGTTAAGATGCTTACCTCCAGAACATTTCTATCTTAAAACAAGTCTTGTTGAATGAACGTGAGAGAGATTATTCCCAAAGCAGAGCCAAACTTTAAATCATTACTATGGTGGCACAGTCATCTGCCTCCAGCTGAGCCAACATGGTGTACTGTCACAACAAGTTAGAAACATAGAGCAGGCACATCTACTCTGATCAGGTGCAGGACAAACAGAAAATCAGCATAATAATGAAAATAGAGTGGCTTTGTCAATGGCCTTGTCACTGTACACAGTAGAGCAGGTGAGGGGTGGTTCAAAAAACATAGATTTGGAAACATTCAAATGAGTTTAATCTGCTTTTACAATACACTTTACCAGCTTTTCTAAATCAATGTATCATGGTTAGTGCCAAGAAGTATTGTACTCCAATCACCAGTGTAGCAAGACCAGATCTGTTGAGATATAGCCTTCAGGAATGTAGGTACTGGGCGCATTCTCTGCACTATTATACAGGAAGGAGGGCGAGGTCAAGAAAGGTTGTAGATTGGCCAACAGGCAAAGAGTAGAGCTACAGGGCCTAGGGCTTCATCAACTGACATGTGGTTTGTGTGGTTTGTTTGCCTGATTGCAAGATGCAACATTTCTCATGACGTGCATACACTGTACAACGTAATAAGCTACAACAGCTGAACAGAACGTGTTTTCGATGGCTGCCACATGTCAGACATGTTTCCCCACACAGAAATTGCAAAGCTGAGAGATCAGTTCATGTCTATGCTTTGCTGCAAGAAATGCGGAAGCAGCAAAGCAAAATGCGGATCCATATTTGGCCAACCGCCTGGAATGAAAGTAACTGAACCTAATACCGTACAGTGGAAAACCGTTAAATCTATGTAACAGCATAGACACAGTGGCCCTCATTTATCAACGCAGCGTGTAAACCGGCGTATATTTTTCCATATATTCGGCCGTACACCAACGTCGAAGTCACATTTATCAACGCATCCTACACAGCTGATCCGAGCTTACACTTGGTCCCAGCGTTGATAAATGTCACGGCTGAAACGAGCGTCATTTAAATAACACGCCCTTAAATATTCTCAAAACCGCCCCGATTTTACGACATGAAGACGAACCAGAATACGACCAAAGACATGAAAAGCCAATAAGAAACAGTCGCCCCCCCCCCCCCCCGCTGGCCTCGCCGCACACGCCACTCTCTCTCGCTCTCTCTTGCTCTCTTGCTCTCTCGCTCTCTCTCTCACACACACACACACACACACACACACACACACACACACACACACACACACACACGCGCCCGCCCAACTTTGTCTTTCATGTCCGTGTCCGTAGCGTAGCGGTACATGAGACTCGGGCGGAATGCAGTGATTCCGTGCCGCCACGTTAATATTGGAGCGTCGGGTTTATATCCTTAACCCAGCCAGGTTGTGTAGCCTACATAACTCTCTATGACATAACTCCATAACATAGGACAAGCTACTGTAAGTTTGTAGACCTCACTGTCCATGAAAAGGTGGCCGGGAGTCCCGACCGCGGGACTCCCGGCGCAAAAGCGCCTGTATATTTTTGAAAATAGCAGATCTACAAGCTCACAACGCGTCGAGATGCAACGCTGGCTTGTGAGCTTGTAGATCTGCTATTTTCAATACAGACAGATCTACAATCTTATCTGAATGACTGTTAAAGCAGTTTGTTTAAATTACTTTATAAAATGATATATTTTCACAGCAATTATTTATTAGTGTAGATATACACATTTAGGAGTGGATTGTGTGTCCAGATGCTTGTCAGACAGTCAGACAATGGTGCTCCGCAGGTCTAGAATGGAATAAACGGGTGCAGCCAACGTCAACAACTGGTCTCGACCAGACGTGAGATTTCAGCCTACGGTAGGATGAAGCCCACGTCAGGATATATTGATAAATGCCGAAAGGTGCGGTGATTACGCCGTACGCTCATTATTCGGGCTGCTCCGCGTTGATAAATGAGGGCCATTGTACGCTTCTGTCATTCTTAGACTCTTATACAGCTATAACAAGCAGTGATGTTGCTAGGTTTTCAATGTAATGGGTCCCGGGAACCACAGGTGGTCATTCAAATGGGTCCCAGACACATTTTATGGGTCCCCAATTACACCCCCCCCCCCCCCCCCCCCCGGTTCTATCGTTTTCTGTGATCTCCAACCTCCATATCGTCTATGTGTGTGTGACTGTGTACATTATATCCTAATGCAGTGGATCTCAACCTTTTCAGGCAGTGACCCCCCAAAATAATCATATTTGAACTGGGGACCCCCCGAGGAAGCACTTCGAATTAGAAGTTCAATTTAGCATTTAATTTAGTTTGACTCAGTTCCACAGATACATATTGTGAGAATAGCAGATCTACATGTTTTTTTGTTTTTTTTGTAAATCCGATCTACAAGCTCACAACACCTTGCTTGTAGATCGCTTCTTTCTTATATTATTTCACAATTTTGCCCGTATTTATTATAGTATAGTTTGTTGATTAGTTTTGATGCAGTAATAGTCTTTTTTCTTTTCTTTCTTGAGGTATTAAACATATCTTAAAAGTCCTTAAATTGTGACTTCACTGTCATCTGGGGACCCCCCCAAAATCATGTGGGGACCCCCCTGGGGTTCCTGACCCACAGGTTGAGAACCACTGTCCTAATGTACATTCTATTATGCTACTTGTTGTAGTCATAAACTCAGAATACAGGGTACAAACTACGATATAAAGTTCATAATAATACTATGAAAAAGATAATGTACACTTCATAGGAGCAGAGATAGATAGGAACTAAAGAACAACGACACTTTG
This sequence comes from Gymnoscopelus microlampas, assembly GCF_963454915.1. NCBI lineage: Eukaryota > Metazoa > Chordata > Actinopteri > Myctophiformes > Myctophidae > Gymnoscopelus > Gymnoscopelus microlampas. The sequence goes on from NC_139962.1 coordinate 21,447,848, forward strand.
TGGAAGGGGGAAGAGAATGTAAACGGAACAGAGATATTTGTTTAAGAAAAGTAGATGTTTGCAGCAGTATTTATTGCTCTGGTGTTTTCTTCTTAAAAAGTGGGATTCCCTTCAAATGATTTATGCTTGTGTCGCACCGAAAATAACGATCTGAAAACAACGTGTCGCGCGTCAGTGTTTCGGCTTGCGGCTCGGTTTGGTGCGCAGGTCACGGCTCAGTTTGGCTCGCGGGTCGCGGCTCGGTTTGGCGCGCGGGTCGCGGCTCGGTTTGGCGCGCGGGTCGCGGCCCAGTTTGGCTCGCGGGTCGCGGTTCGATTTGGTGCGCGGCTCGCTTTTTAGCAGGCTGAGTGGCTCACGGCTCACTTTAGTTGTATGCGTCCCGTGGACGCAGTGATGGTTGGTTTAATGCGTCCTTTATTAAAAAGGTGCGTCAGAGACGCAGGACGCAGGGCTAGCAGCATCTCTGAACAAGGGAACCAGGAGACCTGGTACTGCCAGACCCCTAGTGGTTGAAATATGAATGGCCGGACTTCGCATGACGTGTGTGCAGAGGAAAAGAGAGGAAAAGAGGGACAGACCGACCGACCGACAAAGCCTCATGTAGGCCGACCCCCTGGGTCTGGCAACTAGTAGGATCTGTTGGTTGCGATTTCAACAACATTGAGAGTAAAGGCCCCTCCTCCCCAGCTCAATGACACCAATATAGTGCACCTACTGCACAAAGGTTGACACCCAGATACGTCCCAAACAAAATTAAATAAAATACTGGCAGAGGTTAGTGTCTCTACAGATACACACACCACACACACTTGATTGAGGGGAATTATTTTTGTACAAGTCTATTACAGTAATGTTTTAAGGAAAATCTATATCTAAAATTGAAAATATTTGTTATAACTTAAAGATGTTGAGCATTACCATTCCAGTCAGTTTTGCAGTAACTCATAATGCATAGCTGAGTTTCACACTTCTAGCAGACTGCATCAGTGGACTTTAACACCACTGCTGACATTCAACACCTACAGTACAAACATGGACTACCTTCTCCCATAATATCCCCTGTACAACGGTTTGCTCTAACAGCTGCAATATCCACTCAATTATGTGAAGTCGGTGCAATATTGAGCAGAACAGTGAACTACAGTCAGTAAATACTCACCCACTTCTGTCTACTGTAGCACTTAAGACAGACCCTATAGACAATGTAAACCCGATAAAATAATACACTGTTAATCACATTTATTATTTACTAGATTTCAATGTATTTCTATTATGTTATTTCTAAGATGTTTGTGACATTTGAGTGAAGATAGTAAACAACCTACGGTAGGTTGTTTATTGAACAAATTTGACAGAGTTGGATTCACTTGGTAGGCTAACAAGTGAATCCAACTCTGTAAAATGTGTTCAATGGTCACTAACTACTTGTGTGTGTGTGTGTGTGTGTGTGTGTGTGTGTGTGTGTGTGTGTGTGTGTGTGTGTGTGTGTGTGTGTGTGTGTGTGTGTGTGTGTGTGTGTGTGTGTGTGTGTGTGTGTGTGTGTGTGTGTGTGTGTGTGCGTGCATCTACTGATGATAACATACTGTAGTCACTTTCTATGACCACAAATTCATTAATTCCATAGAAAACCTGTCCAGAGCTGGTTTTAAATGTCACTTATTGGAGTAGTTCACCACTGGTTTAATTAAAATGCAAAGGGGAAGCACTTACTGTAAAACAGACATGTAATTGACCAACAACACTGCAGCTGACACAGCCGACATGCCTCAATATTATTAGGCTGTAATTATTTTCATAATAACATTCATGGTTTTGTACCCTCTTTGATTTGAACTTGTCAAACACACTTACCATAAACTCCTTGACCCCGAGCATAATGATGGATGATAGAAAATAACAAAATCCATAAAAGTTCCATGTTTCAACTCCGTTCTGTCATAACCTGGAGAGACACAGACAGACGGAAAATGAAAGCTTTGTTCTGCATTGAAAACCTTTCAGTCTTCATGTCCTTCTGCTTCTCCGAACAATAAGGACATTAAAATAACAGTACATATAATACCCGACCACATGGTTCCATTCTGAGGTAATTAGGTCACTAATCACGGATTATTGTGAGTTTACAAACATGCAGCATAGTGAGTACGATTTTTAAATGAATTCTAAACCTAATTGGCAGCCAGTGCAGGGATGCTAAAATAGGTGTGTTATGATAAAAAAAAAATGTTTTAACCAATTAAGAGACGGGCTGTGGCATTCTGAACTAATTGGAGACTGTGGATGGACTTTTTTGAGAGACAAGTGTACAAAGAATTACAGTAGTCTGGGCGCGAGAAGATGAAGGCATGAACTACTTTTGTCAGATGGTAGATGGTTAGGAATTACTTAATTGTTAAAATATTTCTGAAGTGATAAAAAGAGGAGTGAATGACCTTCTTGATGTTGAAGGTTGAGGTCTGGGTCAAAGGTTACACCAAGGATTAGGACAGTAGATATAAGGTTTGGAAGTAGTGGGCCGAGGTCGTTTTCAATCTGGGCTCTGGCGAGAGGGGGGGGCAAACACTAAAACCTCTGATTTATATGCAACCTGCCTGAAGGGGCAGGATGTAGAGAAAAATGAAAGACTCTAGTGCCATGAAAGAAATTGAGGATTAGGTTCCAACAAGTGGGGTCATTCAGTTCACACAGTCTTTCATTTCCCCAATGGGTTTGTGTGTGAAAGGTCAGGTTGTTTGTTATTTTTTATACAACCAGGTCACATTGATCCCATTTGTTTTCATCTGCTGTAGCAGACATTCAGCAAAACATAATACATAAATAAAAGCAGCAATGCAATTTTAAGTCAATTAAGGTTAGTTGACCTCCTCTGAACTTTTTTTTGATTTTTATTATTGCGCTCTTTTTCTCTCTAAGCACCTTAGCGTCTATAAGTATATCATGCACAGTATACATACATTGCTGCTATGCTCAGGCACCTTAGTTTGTCTCTTATCTCAGGTACTTTGTAAATATGTAGATAACTTGTTTTTGGCCTTCTATTGTTCTCTGTTGATCTCCTTCCCACTTAACCCCCTACCCCTCTTCTTTTTCTCTCTCCCCACTCTTCTTTCTACGGAATTTAACGTTGCGATGGGAGTGTTGTACAAAAACGAATTTCACCCACTTTTTTACCTTGTAAACCTGTGATGTGACAATAAACCTGATTCTGATTCTGATTCTTAGGACCAGAGCTAGGTCTGGGATATTAGCTACAAGGGATGGAGAATCATATTCATTTTAAATTAGTCAAGGATCATGATATGGTTAAATATTAAACCACACTGGAATAAAGTAGACTAATGTGATGTGTTGTCGCCATTGGGGGGACGTTGAATAGGCTATGCCTATGTTTTAATTTATTTAAAACATAGCCTATATGTGCAACAACGAATACCAAAACAAATGCATGGGATTTTTGTAGTATTCCAAATGCACACGGTGTGTATAATAAGGTCTTTAACTCTAAGAGTGCCCACATGAGTTATGGGGATCCTTTAAAATAAAAATAAGTTTGAGAACCACTGTCCTGGTGGACTCCTAATGTGCCATATAGTGTCATAGTAAATCAGTGCCATACATATTCTGAAGAAAACCTCGAGCGTATGATCAAAATAAGAACAGTTATGTAAAAAAACAAAAAATCTGAAATTATCCACAGACAAGGCCAAGACTATCCATGGACACATCATTGACCCCCTGCACACTAAATAAACATACTAATAGCCTAGTCCATACCCTACTCTGAGGCACTGGTCCTCAACCTGTGGGTCAGGACCAAACATTGGCCAAATTGTCAAATAATAAAAGAAAGACGCACACATTTTGAAAATAGCAGATCTACAAGTTCACGACACAATGGAACGGCTATTTTCTAGTATGGAACCGAAAATGTAATGCCTCAACTCCTACATTCCAAGTGCTTATCAGGGTGAGGGGTCCCCCCAGTTCAGATATGATTATTTTGTGGGGTCGCGGCCAGAACAGGTTGAGAACCCCTGCTCTGAGGTAGGCTACTGTACCTTGGCTCAGCCTCCTATCCGGTGCTGCACGGAGCCTTTGGTCGCGACACCGGTGCGGAAAGTAGGCTAACAAAGTTTTGTCCTCCCCGCGGCGTCCAGTCAGTCGACCAATTTATAGTTTTATTCCAATATAAGAAGATGGAGTTACTTAGACAGCCAGTGATCATCAGCTGTAACTTTTACGCACAGAGCGAGCAGCGCCAGACGGTCATCTTTCCCACGCTCCTCTTTATGGCTTCTTCTCTCACGGATCAAAGTCAAACAAAAAGCACCTGTTTCCCTTCGGACAGAACAAATGACTGTATTATGGGCCTGGGTTTACTTCAACACAGTCTCGTCTTATTAAGATGTCTATTGGTTGCTCGTTGAAATCGCTTCAGTTCATGTGCTCTTGTCTCTCTGAATGGAAGTGACAGTCTAAGCAGCATTCCTGCGCTCTGCTGGTGACGGTGTTCCTCCTGGTCCGTGCGTTGCATTCCTCTGTCCTCCTCCCCACATTATCCACGATCAGTGCTGCTGCTCTCACATACCATTCTCTACCGCTCCGTTTAATGGTGCTTCCCTCTGTCTGAGTTGAGTACAACAATAAACTATGGAGCTCGTCTTCTTTTTGCGCTATGATCGACATTCTGTGATTTGTATCAAATCACCGAAGAATCCGAAGAATGTGCGAGAGAGAGAGAGAGAGAGAGAGAGAGAGAGAGAGAGAGAGAGAGAGAGAGAGAGAGAGAGAGAGAGAGAGAGAGAGAGAGAGGGGGGGGGGGGGGAAGAGACAGAGGGGGGGAGACAGAGGGAGAGAGGGGGGTACCCACACACGCACGCACGCATGCACACACACACACACACACACACACACACACACACACACACACACACACACACACACACACACACACACACACACACACACACACACACACACACACACACACAGACCGGGGCGGTCGTTCTTATTAGTCCTCGCACATCATCCTCCACTTGGCCAGCAGTTCGTCTACAGAGTAGGCTGTAGCCTACAGACACAGTGTCTGGAGGAGGGAACAGAGAGCAGCTCATTCTCTCCCCTAAGCCTGGCTGTGTTACAGGCTTCATTACAATGTCTGGCGTACAGGGTGAGACATAGTGCCTGAGCAAGGGAGCTTTTTTGTGTGTGTTAGTTAGTTGGTTAGTTTTTGATGAATTGAGTACAAAGGACCCCAATGGAAACAAGCCATAGGCTTTCTTGGGTTTAAAATCCTCTTAGCAGACCTTGTATTCAACTGCACTTTCCTGTGTTTTTTTTTTGTTGCAAACTGCTAATAAAGTATTCAATCAGTCAGTCAGTCAGTCAGTCAGTCAGTCAGTCAGTCAGTCAGTCAGACAGACAGACAGACAGACAGACAGACAGACAGACAGACAGACAGACAGACAGACAGACAGACAGACAGACAGACAGACAGACAGACAGACAGGTGGCTACATGCTACTGGCGGCAGCTCTGCCACTGTCCATGGAACTGGAGGCAGCAGGGTTGCTCTGCCGCTGTCCATGGTGCTGGAGGCAGCAGTTGCTTTGCCACTGTTCATTGTCCCCAGATAAACTGTCAGATAAACCTAGCATGCCTACAGTATATTGTAGACTAATTGGCTTCTTTTTTGTGATCATATCTTTTTGATTAGAGTGATTTGCAGCGCTTTGCAATACAAGTGTAAATGTACTCTTACTTTAAAGGAGCATTTCACCCCTGGAAGAAACTGCAATCACTCAATTGTAATAGTATTTGTAGTAGATAACAGTAGCACAATTTAAAATTTGCACCCTATGGACAGAAAAAGAATGAAATCTGTGTGTTTGACTAGGGTTTGACTGGACTGCTGCAATACTACAATGACCATAATACTTTGGTGCACTGCCCCTCATTGTGGGGAGAGGAGGCTGCGTGTGGGTGATCTTCAACAACAACACACAACATGTGTACCAGTGTTTGACAGTGTTGCCATGTCTGCTTATTATAAGCGGCTTCTTTCTCAAATCACCGAAGAATCCGAAGAATGTGCGAGAGAGAGAGAGAGAGAGAGAGAGAGAGAGAGAGAGAGAGAGAGAGAGAGAGAGAGAGAGTGGGGGGGAGAGACAGAGGGGGGGAGACAGAGGGAGAGAGGGGGGTACCCACACACGCACGCACGCATGCACACACACACACACACACACACACACACACACACACACACACACACACACACACACACACACACACACACACACACACACACACACAGACAGACCGGGGCGGTCGTTCTTATTAGTCCTCGCACATCATCCTCCACTTGGCCAGCAGTTCGTCGAGTAGGCTGTAGCCTACAGACACAGTGTGATTACTGGAGGAGGGAGCAGAGAGCAGCTCATTCTCTCCCCTAAGCCTGGCTGTGTTACAGGCTTCATTACAATGTCTGGCGTACAGGGTGAGACATAGTGCCTGAGCAAGGGAGCTTTTTTGTGTGTTAGTTAGTTGGTTAGTTTTTGATGAATTGAGTACAAAGGACCCCAATGGAAACAAGCCATAGGCTTTCTTGGGTTTAAAATCCTCTTAGCAGACCTTGTATTCAACTGCACTTTCCTGTGTTTTTTTTTGTTGCAAACTGCTAATAAAGTATTCAATCAGTCAGTCAGTCAGTCAGTCAGTCAGTCAGTCAGTCAGTCAGTCAGACAGACAGACAGACAGACAGACAGACAGACAGACAGACAGACAGACAGACAGGTGGCTACATGCTACTGGCGGCAGCTCTGCCACTGTCCATGGAACTGGAGGCAGCAGGGTTGCACAAAACACAAAAAACACACCAGGATCATGTTTATGGGTCTTAGACTTCATAAAAATAAGGGTTTGATGCAACATTGGCGAAATGTAAAGATGAAAGAGCCACTAGAAAATAGAAGTATGTGGCAGTGCAGTGTTGTGGTAACAACTTGTGACCAGGCAAAATGTCACCAAGGCACAATCAATTCACATTTTCACATCTTTCACATTGTTTTACATTCTCACATCAATTCACATCTTACAGTAGCCTATTTATATCATTTATTTTTTCCTTTTGTATTCATATTGCATTTTCTTCTCTTACTATTTTATGGGCTCAATATGTCTTTATTTTATAACTGCTTTACCTATTCTGCCAAGCACATTCTTATAAATATTTGCATTAAAATGTTCTGACATTACAGTTATTAATAACTAAACCTAGAATGCGTATGAGAGAGGGATAAGATAACCGCTGATATCATGGCTCCTCAAGTTTGCTAATAACTTCTTATATTCTCACGTATTCATCAATTTCTGCTTCCAGCATTTTTATTTGGAGGACATCTGGTATAAGGTAGATTGACTGTTCCTAAATATTACCTGAAATATGACTTGATTATTTTTTTTGCAGATATAGACAAAATAGTATTTTTACAGGTACCCTAAGTGTTGGTATCACAGGGCCCTGCATATGAATAAGCAATGCATTCAAATACAAACAAATACAATAATATACAAGCTATATTATTGTATTTGTATTTCTGTTTTAGTTTTAGTTTTCCATTTCAGTTTGTTTTTTAATATTCTTTAAAGCAGAATTGTTTTGAAAAGGGATAGTTTTATTTTAGTTTGTAGGCTATTAGTTTTAGTCTTAGATTGTATTAGTTTGTGTGTTTGTTCGTTTTTATTAGTTTGAGTGTTAGTTTTAGTTTTTAGTTTTTATTGTCTCCGCCAGGCCGAAAGGCATGGCGAGAGATTATGTTTTACCCCCTGTCCGTCCCTCCGTCCGTCCGTCCGTCCGTCCGTCCGTCCGTCCGTCCGTGTGTGTGTGTGTGTGTGTGTGTGTGTGTGTGTGTGTGTGTGTGTGTGTGTGTCATTCTGTCTTGTCTGTGTACAGCTAATCTCTGGCACCGTTGGCTTGATCGCAGCGAAACTGTGCACACACAGTCCCTGGATGCCAAAGCCGAACCTCTGCTCCAAATTTTTCACATGGGCCTTTTATAGCGCCACCAGGAGGCCGATTTGTGGAAAACACTTTTTTGAACAGTACTCCTACAAATTTGGGCCAAAAATCCCCCAAATCGGTACACAGTATCTCTATAGTCATTAAAAGAAACGGCTCATTTCAGATTTTTCATATTCCATCCTGATTGGCAAAAATTGTCTTTCAAAGTTTGCAGGAGTACTCTGTTTCGAACAAAATGCCTCAAATCATGAACACAGCATGCAATTTCCGTGAAATTTTGCACACACATTCCCATTAGGCCGAGGAAGAAATGCCATTTGAAAATGTTCAAATCAGCCTCATGGTGGCGCTGTAACAGGCCGATTCGTATTTTTACCTATAACTGCACCGATCAGTGTAAAACTTTGTATGCACACTCTCTAGAGGCCAAGGACAAACCTTTGCCCTGCATTTTTCACATTTGCCTTTTATAGCGCCACCAGGAGGCAGACTTATGTAAAACACATTTTTTGATATTAGGCCTTCATATTTGATCCAAATTTCACGCAAATCGGTACACATGATCTCTATAGTCAGGTGATCAAGGCGGATCTGTTTGATTTCTCATATGCCACCCTGATTGGCTAACATTGACATGTAATGCTTGCAGGAGTGGCCCGTTTTGAACAAAATGCCGCAAATCATGAATGCAGCGTCCGATTACGATTAAACTTTGAACGCACATTCACACTATGTTGAGGAACAAATGCCACCCTTTTAACATAGGCCTGTTATAGCGCCACCAGCAGGTCAAATTTAGCAAAACACATTTTTAGAACAAAATGCCTCAAATCATGCATGCAGTGTCCGATTGCCGTGCAAGGCCTAGGAATAAATGTCATCCTTTTCACATTCGGCTATTATAGCGCCACCAGGAGGCCATAATAACCTACCTGACCTGGCGGAGACTTGTGCTCCGAGGAGCACTTTTTCTAGTTGTAATATGGATTAAGGGGCAAGATTCAACAAGACAATCAGCAATCAGTAAAATTGCAAAAATAGCAGATCTACAAGCTCACAAGCGTTGCAATGTGACACAATGTCTTTGAAGATTTTTGACCAAGAGTAAAACTAAGGACTAAAACTAAGAACATTTTCTCTAATTTGTTCTGTCCTAGTTTATTTTAGTTTTGTAAGCACAAATACAGTTTCAGTTTTTTGCAAAGCCTCATTTATTTTTATTTCAGTTAACTAATATGCAACTAGAGTAGAAAAACATGAGTGCTTTAGGTCATGTGACATCAATCAAGAACTACTCTACTACTCATACATATATACATACATACATACATACATACATACATAGGCCTACATACATACATACATACATACATACATACATACATACATACATACATACATACATACATACATACATACACACTACCATGAATTTAATCTGTATATTTAGATTTTCAATATATTAATAATAATTGTTGTTTAGTTGTTTTTCTTGCACTATTGTTTTGTTCAGTTGTTTGAGTAATGAATGTTCAATGGAAACAAGCCTTTGGCTTTTTGTGTCTAAATTTGGCGTGTTTTTAACTTGCCTGTACCTTTAAAAGTGGTCAATTATGTATTCAATAAGGTGGCACAGTGGTAAAGTACCTTCCCACCACCAAGGAGGTTGTGGGTTCAAATCCACGGTACCCTGTACATCCGGCTTTGGCGGGTCTACATATGAACACTAGTGGCTGTGTTCGGGGAAGGGAAGCCAGGTGCAGGAGGTTGATAAGTTACAATTATCAGGAGAAATGCAGGAGTAGCAAGTTCTCAACAATAACATGTTGAGAAGCAAAAAATGTTCACACATTTTGAGTTGAACACGTCAGCATTACTTGTCGAGGGTAGGGTAAGTGATTTAATTTGTTTAAAATAAGTGTTAAATAGCTCTTTATTCTGATAGTACTCATTGCTATGGAGTATAGCAGTGGCAGCCATTTTGTTTACCGGCCCTGGTTCCACAGATGGAAAGCCATATTCCAAAATCTCTATACAGGAAAAATGAATGGGCTTTCTATCTGTGGAACCAGGGCCAGTAAACAATATGGCCACCACTATTATGCTCTACACTACAGACTGTTTGTTCAGTAACTGGAGTCTCCCTGTCTCTCCAGCTCTTTATTAAACAGAAAAAGGCATTTTCAGGTCAGGATACCACTTTGATCCAATCAGGATAAAGAACTCAGACAGGATACAGATTAAACAAGTGAAATTTTAAGCGATGACACAAATAAATGAGCAAACAAAATTGGAACTGGAATACTATAACAAATTAAGCTAATAAATGGTACTCTTTTCTGATTGGCTGAGATTTTGCATCCCACCTGAAAATTAATTTTATTTTAAAGTTTAATAAAAAGCAGGAGAGATTAAGCATTTTAATTTGACTTTACTGAAGATTGTCAAGAAACTCAAATCAATAAATTAATTACTCAGAACCCTGCCTCTCCATTTTATACAATATAAACCAATTATGGAATCCTGACCTCCAAAAATTCTCCCTGTCTTTCCATATTGTCTTTTTATTGCCAGTCTTGGGCTACAGCCAGGTTTCTTGGCCTTGCCTCAATGAGAGAACATCATCGTTGCTAAAGGCAGTATCATCTCTAAAGGAAATGCTGTTGGAACGACACTGGAATACACACACGCACGCACGCACGCACGCACGCACGCACGCACGCACACAGCACAGCACACAGCACGAACCTCAGGGTTTGTGGGAGGCTGCTCAGGGAAGTGAGAGATAAAGTGTGTCAGTGCAGAATATGACAGAGACAAGAGGCTCCCTAAAACAATTCCAGCACTCACCTAATTCACTGCACAGCACACCTACCTACAGTAGTTTACACCGCAAACCACGTCCTAACTGGGCAGAGTGACAAGTGCATTATGTTTATCGGTCAAGGAAATCCTTTGCAGCTGTGTTTTTTCTCAGTTCCGCGCTGCTTAAAGGAGCAGTAATTTTCTCCACCAGATCGGACGGCTGAAGGCTGGAGTCAGAAACGAGTAGGCCAAGAAGAACCGTTACCCAGTGGTGTGTTCTACCGTCAGATGCTGTGTACGGCGTACATATACCTTCAAAAACTGTTTCATCCATTGAAAACGCGAGAGCGTATACCCACGACCACGCGCATCGTATCGTAGCGTATACCTTCCGAAAAAAACTAGAACGCAACACTGCCGTTACCCCCTTTTTTGTTTTATATTTTTCATAATGGAGATACTTTAGTGCATACATTTACCTTGCATACGTCACCTCTGTAATTTAATTAATGAATCCATTATCTAAACGTTCTCTTTTGGACTGCTTCAGGACATCTGACAGTAGCCTACACACCTAAGACAGGCAGCCTCTGTCGATAGCTTTAAAGCACAGCTCAAGACCTATTTCTTCACTCTTGCTTTTAGCTGATTCTATTGGTTGATTTTTAAGTCCTCACTGTATTGCCTATTTTAATGTTGTTTTATGCTTTTGCTTTTATTTTATCTTATTTTATTTTATTTTATTTTATTTTATTTTATTTTATTTTATTTTATTTTATTTTATTTTATTTTATTTTATTTTATTTTATTTTATTTTATTTTTGTTTGCTTTATTGTTAAATTGGTTGTAACTGTAACTGTATTCTTGCTCTGTAAAGCACTTTGCGCTGCATTTCATGTCATGAAAGGTGCTATACAAATAAAGTTTATTATTACAGTACTTAACAGGTCACACAATAGACTTTTGGACTGCTTCAGGACATCTGACAGTAGCCTACACACCTACAGTACTTAACAGGTCACACAATAGACTTTTGGACTGCTTCAGGACATCTGACAGTAGCCTACACACCTACAGTACTTAACAGGTCACACAATAGACTATTGATATGCATCCAGCCAGTGCCATTCATTCCTATAATAATTCACGCTGTTTACACTCGGCACGAGTCGGCAGCTTTTTGTTGGTAAAAGGTATGAATGGCTATTTTTGATTGATACATGAAGGGCAGCCAATGTATTTATTGTTGTCGGAGGAGCAGAGTTTTTTTTCTCACCTCCGTCTTTCAGCAGCTAGGTGGGGGAGAAGACGACAGCCTCCACGCGGCCTCCCCTGCAAGTAATGAGAAATGGTGAAAGACCAGCTCATGAAACGAATGTCGCCACCAAATCGTCACGCTGCCAGACCAGGGCGCAAGAGGTCGGGGGGACGCAAGCTCACGTCAGGGCGGGCGGCCATCCCGACCATCAAGCGTCAGGATCTGTCAGTGCTTCAGCTGAATGTCGAGGGCCTCACCACCGCCAAACTGGACATCGTACGCCACCTCGCCGACTCCCACGAAGTCGCAGCCGTCCTCCTTCAGGAGACACACTGTGAAAAAGCAGACTTCCTCAAGCTGCCCGGGTTCCACCTCGCCGGCTCCATCCTCAGCAGGCAGCATGGGATGGCCACCTTTGTTAGGTCTGACCTCAGCTGGACAGCCACAGGCCAATCCCCACCAGGCTCCAGTCTTGAGTGGATGTCCACGAGGATACAGACAACAACAGTTGTGAATGTGTACAAGCCCCCACCATCAGTACTGTCCACATCAGACCTCCCGATTGCTCCGGCACCTGCCATCTACGCCGGGGATTTCAACTGCCAGAACACCGATTGGGGTTACAACCATACAACACCAGACGGTGAGACACTGACTGAGTGGGCCTCCACCGCCAATGCCCGGCTCCTGTTTGACCCCAAAGAACCACCAACCTTCTACTCCTCCAGATGGAACACCTTCACCAACCCAGACCTCGCCTTTGCTGTGCTCCACAGCAATGACCCGATGCCAGAAAGAAGGGTCATCAACAGGTTCCCCCGATCACACCACCGACCGTCTGTCATCGGAACCCCATCACTGGTGCAGCCGGTCTTGGGAAAACCTGTCCGGAGGTGGAATTTCCGGAAGGCCAACTGGCATGCATTTGCTGCAGAGACTGAGAGAACATCCACCAGCCTTCCGGACCCAGACACTCCTGACGTAGATGCCGCATACGCGGCCTACTGCGAAGTGCTGATAGGGGCAGCGAAAAAATCTATCCCACGAGGCTACAACAAAAACTACATCCCAGGTTGGGACGAAGAGTGTAACCACCTCCTGCGAGCCCACCAGCAGGCTGGATCAAGAGCCGAAGTGGATGCAACGGCAACGGCACTTCTTGAGAAGCTGGATGCCACCCGCAGGGCCAGATGGACGGAGGTCGTCGAGTCGATTGACTTCACCCACTCCAGCCGTAAGGCGTGGCAGACCATCAATCAGCTCTCAGGCAGAAGCACAACACCCCCCAAGTGCCCGGTGACAGCAAACGCCATCGCAGCCCAACTCCTAAAAAGTGGCCGCTTCCCAGATGCAGATAAAGACTTTGCCCGCCTAACATCACGCGAGGTATCTGCTCTCTCCAGGGCGGCCAGTGTCAATGCCAACCTGTCAGGCAAATTTACATCTACCGAGCTCAAGGATGTCATATCCAAACTCAAACAAGGCAAGGCACCAGGCCCCGACAACATCCATCCAGAGTTTGTGATCCACCAGAGCGAAACAACATCCGCCTGGCTGTGCGCATTCCTCTCGGCGTGCCTCCGAAAGTCCAAACTCCCAAGGACATGGAGACGGGCGGCTGTCATAGCCCTGTTGAAACCCAACAAACCCCCGGATGACCCCAAGTCCTACAGGCCAATCTCGCTGCTCTGCGTCCCTTTTAAAATCTTGGAGAGGATGATCCACAGCCGCATTGAACCTGTAGTAGACCCACAGCTTCCGAGGGAACAGGCTGGTTTCCGTCGGGGCAGGTCAACGGTGGACCAAGTAACCCTGCTCACGCAAGACCTTGAGGAAAGCTTCCAGGCCAAAGCAAAAGCAGGGGTTGTCCTACTGGACCTGACCGCCGCCTATGACACCGTGTGGCACCGCGGACTCCACTTGAAGCTGTTGAGAACCATCCCGGACCGTCATATGGTCAATTTCATCATGGAGATGCTGTCAAACCGCAGCTTCATCCTCCAGACCAGTGACGGCCAGCGTAGCAGGCTCAGGAGGCTGAGAAACGGGGTGCCACAAGGGTCTGTTCTTTCACCAATGCTCTTCAATATATACATCCTTGACCTACCTGCAACAACATCTAGAAGGTACGGGTACGCAGACGACCTAGCCATCATGCTGCAACAACCAACATGGAAGGCGGTGGAAGAGGGCCTAAACCAGGACATGGGCATCTTGGCTGCCTACCTTCGCAGCTGGCGCCTGCAGCTCAGCATTGGGAAGACGGTGTCCGCAGCATTCCACCTCTGCAACAAGGAAGCGACAAGGGAGTTGGAGATTTCCGTGAACAGCAAACCCCTGGAGTTCCAACAGGCCCAAAAGTACCTTGGCGTACGCCTGGACAGGACTCTGTCATATAAACAACACCTCGAGGAAGTGAGGGCCAAAGTAACCTCAAGGGTCTCACTCATCCGTCGCCTCGCTGGTACGACCTGGGGTGCCTCCGCAAAGGTACTACGTATCTCCACACAAGCCCTCGTCTTTCCTGCTGCAGAGTACTGTGCCCCAACATGGAGCAGAAGCCCACACACCAAGAAGGTGGATGCGGCCATTAACAACGCCCTGAGGATCATAACTGGCTGCCTGAAACCCACCCCTGTGTCCTACCTGCCAGGCCTAGCAGGAATTGCGCCAGCCAGCCTACGGCGAGAGGCTGCCACCCTCGCCCTAGCAAGGAAAGCCCAGGAACACGATTGGCACCTCCTCCATGACACCACAACCATGGCAACACCTCCAAGCAGACTCAAGTCCCGCCACCCATACAACTTGGCGGCCCAAGAGATGCTCACTTCCATCCCGGAGGACCTGTCAACTAAAGCCTGGCTGTCGGCGGCATGGAAGCAGGAGTGGGAGTCGGCAGGACAGACACGCATACACCACTATATCCGGGACCCTGGAAATGGCGCTGAAGGAGAAGACCTAACAAAGTATTTTATTACATCGTTAAGAAGCCTCAGGCCCACTCCAATGAGCTGTGCTAGATGGGTCTGTCTGACTCCTAATTGTCCAGATGGTTAAAACTACTTGTGTAGATTTACATAAAGCAGAGATGAGACACTAATGAAAGTTTCACTTCTGGTATTACATAGAGGTTATATGGCTCTTATGAACACATCTGGTATTACATAGAGGTTATATGGCTCTTATGAACACATCTGGTATTACATAGAGGTTATATGGCTCTTATGAACACATCTGGTATTACATAGATGTTATATGGCTCCTATGCATCTGTTGATACATAGATGTTAAATGAGGTCACAAAGTGTTGAATGCATCTGGTATTCCATAGGGGTTATATGGCATGTGACCAATAAGCATCTGGTATTACATAAGGGTTATACAACAGAACTAGCATTGGGCCTCATGCAGCAATAAGTTCCTAATGTTTCCTCTTACATTTCTTCCTAAGTGAATTTCTAAGAGAAGTTGAGTCAGATTCATGAAACGTTCTTAAAAGGCAGAATTGTTCGTAACTATGTTCTTGATGATGATGAATCCCAATCCTCGTAACTTGAAGGGGTGTGCCAGTTCATCCTAATTACCATAGGGAGCCGCCCCACCAATCCCCATATAAGGCATGACTGCATGGCTCTGCCTGCAGTCACACCTGTGTGTGATTGCTGCACACACAAATCACAGGAAATCACACACAGAAATAAAATTGAGAGAATGTAAAGAATACCTAAACGATAAGTCTAAAGCTGGTGGAACACCAGACTCCAGACATAAAATTAAAATGAATAGTTTTGTGGAGGTACTTCTGAAGTGAACAGCAAATGATTTAATTTAATTAATGAATGTATGTTATTATTTCTCTCACATTAATCAACATATCACCACTATGCATCAATGTACATTTTCTGAAATTAGCTGTTAAAAATGTTATATGTGTTATAATGTTATATTATAGCGTTAGTAGTGGATATAAAACATTTTATTACTGAAAGCTGGTGGGTGGATATGGAGGGTCTTTAAGGTAGCAGCTGCTTGGTACAGTATGTAATGGGGTGGAAATAGGGGTGTGGTGCGTGATATGGTGGTGCAAGGAGGGGTGTAGGGGGCTATGTGGGGGTATGGGGATGGGTATGACGGGTGGGTATAGGGGGGCTTTCAGGTAGGAAGGGGACTGGAAAATGGGGGTGTGGCGAATGTCGGGGACATGGGGGTGGGGGTATGGGGGGGGGGCGATGAGGGTGCTCAAAATTGCCAGTAATGGGACGCGTTGTGAGCTTGTAGATCGGCTATTTTCAAACAAAGTATAATAGGGTTAAAGTGATTAAACTGTTCCTCGTTTGCTGTGGACCCCCTGGAACTGCCTCAAGGACCCCTGGGGGTCCCCAGACCACACCTTTGAGAACCTTTTTTGCTCTAAAGATATGATACAAATATTATTGTAATTTAAATCCTATATTATACAACTGTAGAATTGAAGAAACTTCTAGAATTAATTCTTTTTGCACATACATGTCACACTTAAGAACTCAAAGGCCACCCTAAGAGTGCTCCTCAGTGTGTGTAGATTCTGTTCTTACCTGAGAACAGATCACAGCTAAGAAAACATTGGAGTATACCAAACTCTTCTTAAAAACGTCTTAAGTGGGTCTAAGAAAAAATGTCCTCTTAAGAAAGTGTGCGTCGATTCTGTTCTTACCTAAGAACAGATCATAGCTAAGAAAACATTGGAGTATACCAACATCTTTGCTGCATGAGGCCCATTGTGAGCAACCTCATTCCTGCATGTCAAACATGGATTGAAACTCGGCCAACAAACACGGTTGCTGCAGACGATGCTGTACAATTCAAAGCTGAGGAAACATTGGAGTTCATCTGAGCACAAAGGAACCAAAACACAGAGCAGAAAACTGTGATCTTTGATGCTTCACAGAAGAGCTGTGTAACAGAGAAGCTGACAGCCAGCTGAATCTGCTGCGTTTTCAACCCTCCCCCCATACTTTCAGGGAATCCCAGCAGGACTACCATTTCATTTAACAGCCAGTACCTCATTGACAGTAATATTAATTCATGTATTCCATTAGTGTTGATCAAATACGATTGTCTTGTGTCTTGTGAGTAAATGAGGTTATGGGTATCTGATAAGATAATACATTATCTTCCAGCATTTGTTGTTGCTCTCCTTATCCAATTATGGTTGGATAAGCTCAGGCAATGATGAATGCCTGGGTGAACATTACTCTTATTTATCACATACCCAGCCTTTATTTGCACTGGATAAGGGGATAAGGGGAGGAATAGTGTGTATCAGCCCAGGGGATGACAATAGTTTTCTGCCCTGTACAGTGGTGGTGGACAGTAACAAAGTATTGCATTATGCAATACTTATGACTTTCAGTCCACTACATTTCAAAGACAAATATTGTACTTTTTACTGCATTACATTTCTAGGAGGGGAAAAAGTTAATTATGAATAAATCAATTGCAAAGGCGCTTACCACTGTAAGCAAATAGTGAAAGTAGATCTACCAGCTGACAACGCGTCACATTGATACTAAAAAGAAAATGTATTTTTGAATACCAGTATTTTTAAAGCATGCATGTGCATTTGAATACTTAGGTATTTTATAAGTACTCCAGTTTAACTGAGGTACACATTTGGCAGAGCAAATATCTATACTTTGGCGAAGTACTGGGGTTGTTTATTTGTCCACCACTGGCCCTGTGGCTGATATAGCTAACCAATCAATATACAGAGTATCTCTTCAATAAAGGCCCAGACAGGGTGTCTGGCACCCCATCAGATTTCTGCAAATATAATTTGACTCAATGTACTTGGTTTAAGTTAAGTTAAGTAGTATATTGCTCTGTAATTGATGTCATCATGGTCAGTCGGTCGCAGCACAATTTACGGTACACTAATTTGACATAATAAGCCGTTATTACAAATAATGTGTTTCTTATTAGCAATAATGTTTTTTTATTAGAAAGAAACAAACGTTGTTATACCCTTATTTTCCACTATTATCCCTTAATTATGTTCTAATTAGAAATGAAACGTAACAAAAGGCGTTATTAGAAATGGTGTTCTCTGCTATTAGACAGAAACAAACAAACACAGTTATATGCTAATTATGGAACATAATTCCTAGAGGCTAACAAAGCCTAATAAGACCTAACAAAGCCTAATAAGATGTTATTTCCACTTACTTGACCGTCACATTACAACCCCGCAACTACTAACTAGACGATGTGATGTAAGGCTACTATTAGTCTACTGTAAGGGTTTCGTTAGAACAAATGTGTTCTTTATTAGGCCTTTATTTAAAGATTGAAACTTTGACATCAGGGACCTTGTCATACTCTGCCATGTGGCATCCACCAGTTTTAAGGATTATTTAATTCTCTTTATGCATGCTTCTCCATGGCTCTATGATTGTGAATCTGTTTTGAGAAACATAACATTCTGTACCACTGTTAAGTTCTGCCCCGTTGACGATTTTAAATCAAATCTAAAGACCCACCCTTTTCTCGTGGTTTTAGCTTAGTTTGAGGTTGCCCCACCTTTGATGTTTTCTCGAGTCCACTGAATGTATTTAATTTAATTTATTGGTAATACCTTACAGCGTTGTAATCAGTTGTTTGTTTTGTTTAGTTACTGTTAATAGTCTTGTGATTTACTGGTATGTTATATACAAGTATGCTATATACTGTACATAAAGATTACTTGACTTGATGGTGACTTCCTGTGCATCCTGTACTTCCTGTGTGGTGATTAGCATTTTCCAAAGCTTATTTTTGTACTTCCTGGTTTGCAGTGGTGTAAAGTGACTAAGTACATTTACTCAAGTACTGTAATTAAGTAAAATGTTGAGGTACTTTTATTTTACCGAAGTATTTCCAGTTGTCTATACTTTTACTTCTACTTCACTACATCTCAGAGGCAAATATTGTACTTTTACTCCAGTACAATTATTTGAAGTTACTAGTCACTTTGCAGATTGTTACGGGTATGGTTAAGGGGAGACTGTATGTTTATGGGGAGACTGTGTATGCTGTTTTTCTCCCTGCTACACTCTGCCTGCTTCTCTGTTCACTCACTCTCAGGTCCAGCCCATTCACTCAACTCAACTCCGCCTCTCACCACCGGTTGGTCCTTCCCCTCATCACTCCACCAATCACCTCCATCGTCATCAGATATAAAGCACCTGTGACGGCGGCCATCTTTCTCTTTCCCCATCATGCTTCCACCAGATCATTTGTTTGCTCCATGCACATGTCCTAACTAATTCACCTCCAGTCTCTTAAAGACTTGTTGACCTTTTTGCCAAACGTTTAGTACAGGGGGGGGTAGTTTAGCTCTGGGGTACCCTGTACATATTGCACGTAGGTAATTCCCGTGTTTAATCCCACTAGTCTAGAGGTGAGTGCCACCCATTGTATTTTCCGTTTATTGTTGGAGTAGGAAGGATTTTTGTTTCTCTTGAGTTTACTACAATTCTTTCCTTTGGCACCACCTGACCCTCCCTGTATTTGTTACTTGGCATTTATTTCTGTTCACTTTAGTTGGTTAATAAACAACTTTACTTTAACCTCATCCTATGTCTGTCTCAAGTATATAATCTGGGTATATGTTACCGTCCCTTCCTCCTGGACCACCATCTGGGACGTAACACAGATATAAATTATTACATTATTAAACATACATGAACCACTTTATACCTAGGCTATTTGAAAATAGCCGATCTAGGCTGCAAGCTCACAACGCGTTGCGGTGCGACACGTTGTGAGCTTGTAGATCTGCTATTTTCAAACATTTGAGTACTTTTACTTTTGGTACTTTAAGTATATTTTGATGCCAATACTTTTGTACTTTTACTCAAGTAAAATTTTTAATTCCGGACTTTTACTTGTGACAGAGTAGGCTACTTCTACATTGCAGTATTGATACCTTTACTTAATTAAAACATTTGAGTACTTTTTCCACCACTGTACTGTAGTTATACTGTAGCTCTGTTTGCATCCTGTAAATAACTTTTCCATCCACGGCACCACCTGAATGACAATGTTACTTTAAAGCGCCTTACATTCTTA
The DNA here is from genome assembly GCF_963454915.1 of Gymnoscopelus microlampas. NCBI lineage: Eukaryota > Metazoa > Chordata > Actinopteri > Myctophiformes > Myctophidae > Gymnoscopelus > Gymnoscopelus microlampas. The sequence continues at coordinate 21,468,020 of NC_139962.1, forward strand.
GTCTTTCCCCCAAAGATACAGCATGTCACGGGGAAAACTTCATATCAGAATATCAGTTTCCTTTAAAAAGACAGATTGAAAAGGACTTTATACTCGTCGTTTAACCACCTGAACCCCAGCATCCCTATTGTGTGGGCAGTGGTGTAAAGTAACTAAGTACATTTACTCAAGTACTGTACTTAAGTACACTTTTGAGGAATTTTTACTTCACTGGAGTATTTCCAATTTTCAGTACTTTTACTTCTACTCCACTACATCTCAGAGGCAAATATTGTACTTTTACTCCACAACAATTATTTGAAAACTTTAGTTACTAGTTACTTTTCAGACATAGATTATGATATTATGAAACATACATGAACCACTTTAGCTCTATTTTATACATAGGCTATTTGAAAATAGCCGATCTACAAGCTCACAACGCGTCGCGATGCGACGCGTTGTGAGCTTGTAGATCTGCTATTTTCAAACATTCGAGTACTTTTACTTTTGGTACTTCAAGTATATTTTGATGCCAATACTTTTGTACTTTTACTCAAGTAACATTTTGAATTCCGGACTTTTACTTGTAACAGAGTACTTCTAGATTGCAGTATTGATACTTTTACTTAAGTAAAACATTTGAGTACTTTTTCCACCACTGTGTGGGGGGAACATCCCGTGTTGTGAGCTTGTAGATCGGCTATTTTTGGCAAAGAGATTTGGTGTACAGTAGATGGAAAAAGAACGCAGTGAGGTGAAGTGGTTAAACTGAAGTGATATATTGATGATTTGCAAATATTATCAACGTTTTCTGCGCCCACCCTGGGCCCTGGACTTGTGTCACGGCACCCTAGGGTGCAACGGGGGCCGGGGCACCTACTTTGAGAAACCCTGCCCTTGGACAGTGGTTCTCAACTTTTTCAGGCCGTGACCTTCCAAAATAATCATATTTGAACTGGGGACCCCCCAAAATAATCATATTTGAACTGGGGACCCCCCACCCTGACAAGAACTTGGAAAGTAGGAGTTGAGGCGTTACATTTAGTTAGACTCCACAGATAAATATTGTGAAAATAACAGATGTAAAAGCTCACAACGCCTCACAACGCGAGGCGTTGTGAGCTTGCAGATTGGCTATTTTTTTGGGCTATTTTATATTATTTGACAATTTGGCCAATGTTTGACCAGTTTTTATAGTATTTTGTTGATGTTGGGTTTGTTGATTACTTTTGATGTAGTACTTGTGTTTTTGGTATTAAAAAGGTCTTAAAAGTCCTTTATTTGTCACTTCACTGTCAGGGACCCCCCCCCCCCCCTCAAAAAAAATCATGTGGGGTCCAGACCCACAGGTTGAGAACCACTGCTCTAGGAAGCAGGGAGGGGCGGGGCTATTAGAGTCCTTTAATTGTCAGCCTCTCCCCCTCACAGCTTCCAGCAATCACAAATGTTTGTGACCCACTCAAAGAGTGAAACGGACCCACTCTGTTGGCAAGGAAAAAGACTCTTATAGTGAAATAAACAACTCCTAAAGTAACGTTACTCCACATTGACGTCGAGTAAAGTTATCAGTGTTTAGCAGGTTGGTGAAAAAAAGCTGTTAAGACACACTGTGACCAGACTGTGAAAACATCTCCATCCAAACCACCAAACAGGTAAGTGTTCTGGCAGGTGTGTGTTAGCTACTTAGCTTAGCTAATTAACTGCTTAGCATTAAGGAATTGATGGAATTGCGTGTAATTTCACTGTTATTTGACTTGGTAAAAAAGCAACAACTAGTGAGGATGAAGCATTGCTGTGTGAAGTGAATATGAACCGTCTTTGTTTTAGTCCTGAAACATGACTGACTGTCGTATCATGACAGTCATGGATTAACTTCAACCTGGTGTTTTCAATTTCTCCATTTACGGTCCGTACATCTACATAAACGATCATATTTCAAATATAAAGTGCTTACTTCATGGCTACGGATGTTATTCTAGTGTACGGGTCCTCAAAAGTACCTGTATCCTCCGTATTTTTCAATAAAAAGCATTTTAATCTGATTGGTGGCCATTTTCTCCGTCTTTTCACCATATGCTTTAAACGACGCCACCCTATCGGCTGGGAGGTGTATTGCACTATGCTACATTATAACTCTATGAGGAAAATGGCCACCGATCGGATTAAAATGCTTTTTAATGAACAATACGGAAGATACAGGTACGTTGGAGGGCCCGTACATAATTATAACATCCGAGGCCATGAAGTAAGCACTTTATATTTGAAATTTGAATGTTTATGTAGATGTACAGGCCGTAAATGGGGAAAGTGCAAACACAAGGTTGAAGTTAATCCATGACGGTCGTGATGCTGACACAGGCTTTGCAGGCCTAGTATGGTGTAAAGTAACTAAGTACATGTACTCAAGTACTGCACTTGAGTGCAATTTTGAGAAACTTTTACTTAACTGGAGTTCCAATTTTCAATACATTTACTTCTACTCCACTATATCTCAGAGATAAATATTGTACTTTTACTCCACTACAATGATATGAAAACTTAGTAGTTATTTTGTAGATTTTGATTATTACAAAACATGGACAAACCACTTCAGCCCTAAACATTTGTGTGTGTGTGTGTGTGTGTGTGTGTGTGTGTGTGTGTGTGTGTGTGTGTGTGTGTGTGTGTGTGTGTGTGTGTGTGTGTGTGTGTGTGTGTGTGTGTGTGTGTGTGTGTGTGTGTGTGTGTGTGTGTGTGTGTGTGATAGTAAAAATAGCAGATCTACAAGCTCACAACGTGTTGCAAAGCAACACGGTGTGAGCTTGCATTCTTGATATTTTCAAAATATAAAACTTTAAGAGACATTTCTGCAGAATGAGTACTTTTACTTTAGTACTTTGAGTATATTTTTGATGCTTATACTTTTGTACTTTGACTCAAGCATGTTTTTAATACAGTACTTGTATTTCTACATTGTGGTATTGAGACCTATTCTGTTACAAGTCCAGAATTCAAAATGTACTTATGCTAAAAGTACAAAAGTATTGGCATTAAAGTACCAAAAGTAAAGTACTCATTGTGCAGAATGTCCTATTTCAAGTTCTCAAATGTATAACATATGAAAATAGCAGATCTACAAGCTCACAATGCGTAGTGATGCGACACATTGTGAGCTTGTAGATGGGCTATTTTCAAATGGCCGAAATGTATATAGGGCTGAAGTGGATGTATGTTTTGTAATAATAATAATCGAAATGAAAGCTAAAGTAAAGTTAGTAACTAATGTTTTCAAATAATTATAGTGGAGTAAAAGTACAATATTATTTGCCTATCACACAAAGATTTGGCGGACCCCCCGTTGTAACTCTGAGGACCCCCTAGGGGTCCCGGACCCCCTGTTGAAGACCTCTGCTCTAATGTTTATAAATATGCACACATGTGTGCACCGATGGATGCCTGTTGATGCTGTTTGCCTAAACCTTGTACGGCACTTTGCACAGCTTCTGATGTTTGGAACCCATTAAGACCTGGAACGCATCTGTGTCACTTTTTCATTTGAGCTTAAAAAGCATCATTTTACACTTTGGCTATTCAAAAATAGCAGATATACGAGCTCATAGCGTGGCACCGAGTGCCGCGCTATGAGCTTGTAGATCTGCTATTTTAGAAAAATCGTGAAAATGTGTGCAAGTCTTTGTGTGTATGTGTATATATATTCTTTTAAAGCAAACATTAACTCAAATCTTTGCTTCTGGGGGGTCCCTGAAACAAAATCAATGGGTTAGATGTGCTGTGTGTAAGGGCAAGTGATGCTGGTGTTCCGTTATGCAGATTACGCATTATTTGGTGTCAGCCCTGGTACCATTTGCAGGCAGGTGTGTGCCAGGCACAGGTGTGTGTGTGTGACTGGCACCTGAGCATGGGTCCTGCAACTTTGACATCTGTCTTTGGTACCGTTGTGCAAATCTTGCCTGTAAATCTATGGTTCCTCAGTGAAGCAATTAAGGGGTCTTTGGTTGTTGTCTTCCTTGTTGACTTCACCAGTCTCACAGAACTTGGTCCTAAGTTTGGAAATTACATTTACTTGTAACTTGTACATTTAGTCCATGAGCCAGAGCCCCAAAATTGAGCAATGATTATCGAAAGAGTGGGCAAAACCATACCTATAATAAATTGTTTATAGGGTCAATATAAGTAAATAAATATATGATAACCTTTCCACAGGAGCAGCTTTTTCATATTTATCACACATTTTGTTATTTTCCCCATACGTACATGACAGGAGAAAAAATGACAACATTTAAAAAATAGTTATCATAATGAAACTTCCCCAGTTGATTACTTACATGAAGACAATGATTTATTGTACTACAAGTTTTCTGAATTTGTATATTTAAATATGCAAATTGGGCATTTAGTCCATGACCCAGCGCCCCAAAATTTAGCCAGATATTGAATATTCCCTCGTTAAAAACCTTTGACTCCAACATCTTAACAAAATGAAATAAGAATGTTGACTCTGGCTTTTTCCAATGTTGATTCTGGAAAGTTATGCAAATTCGGGCATATTTTCCTAATGCATAACTTGTAATACGATAAATCATTGTCTTCATGTAAGTGATCAACTGGGGAAGTTTCATTATGATAACTATGTTTTACATTTTGACATTTTTTCACCTGTCATGTACGTATGGGGAAAATAAAAAAATGTGTGATAAATATGAAAAAGCTGCTCCTGTGGAAAGGTTATCATACAGTATATGTATTTACTTATATTGACCCTATAAACAATTTAATATAGGTATGGTTTTGCCCACCCTTTCGATAATGAAATCTGTGCCATCTCCCTGATTTTGGTGAAGTCATTCTCTATGGGTGTTCTGTTCCCCTGGATTGTTACTCTTCCAGAGTTGAAAATGTTTACAGTGGTGGTTCCTTCCTCTGAGTGCATTTTAAGGCTACATCCCTCAGTCAGCTGTGCCTTTTTTTTTTATCTCTGTGTAGTGCTCTTGTGTGGCTTCAATCCATGCCTGAGGTCTATGTGTGGAAAAGATTAGGTTTGTTTCTTGTCTCTATGTTATTTGTCAGGAGTTCAGTCTTGTAAATATCCTTTTCTTTAATGGATTTTGCTTGGGTTGGGTACTCAATTAAAAGGTGTGTGTGTGTGTGTGTGTGTGTGTGTGTGTGTGTGTGTGTGTGTGTGTGTGTGTGTGTGTGTGTGTGTGTGTGTGTGTGTGTGTGTGTGTGTGTGTGTGTGTGTGTGTGTGTGTGTGTGTGTGTGTGTGTGCTGTAGCTAGTGTCTCAGTTATGGTTGCCATTGTTCAGGCTCACACCTAGCTCACCTAGCTTCACGCCTATCTACCTGGCCCCTGTCTAACACCCCTGTTTTGTTGAGTGGTAAAAACGTTGTTTTATTCCTTGTTGTCCTTGGTAGATCCTTTTTGGTCTTTGTTAAAAGTATTTCACAAAAGTCTTTAAAAAGTATTCCAGTATCCAAGGGCTCAGGAGCTCACAAGAACACAACCTTCCACCTCGAAGTCTTTAAAAAGTATTCCAGTATCCAAGGGCTCAGGAGCTCACAAGAACACAACCTTCCACCTCGACAATCAGGAACACACACACACATACATACATACATACATACACACACACACACACACACACACACACACACACACACACACACACACACACACACACACACACACACACACACACACACACACACACACACACACACACACACACACACACACACACACACACAATTAGCAGATCTATAAGTTCATAACGTGTGAGCTTGCCTTCTTGCTATTTTCAAAATCTTTTTTATACATTTTGAAACCTTTAAAAGAGACATTTCTGCATAATGAGTACTTATACTTTGGTACTTTGAGCTATTTTTTAATTGGAATCCTGATTTCTTTTGGTGCTATTTTTGAATTGGAAAAGTAGCTTTTATTTAATTTACTTATGTTAACTTTATGAACTTAAATAATAATACGTTGGACATAAAAAAGACAATAGAATTTTAATACTAGTCATTTAAGCTACTAGCCTATTATATATATAATAAATAAATACATCACATGGATGCAACTGGGACGCATCATCAGTGTTGTAGCCTGGGGTCATAGGGTGTTTCGGGTCTCGCAACATACAACATACACCCTCGCCCAGGTGACCCAGCCAGGGTTGATCAAGCCCCGACTTACGTCCCAGTAGCACCCACGGTCAGTCCTATAGGGAAAGACAGGGCCACTCAGTCCGCTTCTCCGGAAGTACTCTGCCGGGACTCTGGGAGGCTCTGGCACGTGGAGGGACTAGGCACTGTGGGTTGTCTCCTGGCCGGGCTCCTCCTTCGTCTCACCAGGTCCAGGACCTGAGCGCTGCGCCAGATCAGGTGCACCGCCCCGATCCAAACATTTCCTTCTGGCGTGATGGTTCCTTGGGCCGATACCACTAGATTGGGCTGTCTAATGGTATTAGCTCCGCTTGCGGTACGCTGGAATGGAATGGCCCTCCTAAAGGCCTCACCGTGGGTGAGGCCTTTATAGACTGAAGTAATTAAAGCGGGTCATGTTTGCATGTTTGGAATCATAACAGCTGAAATCAATAATATATCACTATTCTGATATTAACCTGTGGGACGCATTAAGTGAAGGTGGGGGCCGCATGTGGCCCCCGGCCGCCAGTTGCCCATGTATGTTGTAGTGTAGATGGAGGTTGAGTGAACAGTAGATGGAAATGTCTATTGAATAGTAACCAGGTTCTGAATGTTTTTAACAACTTTGTTAGTGGTGTGGTTTGTAATGTTTAGAGGTGGTGAGGAAGACCGCAGTGCTTATGAGTTAAAACATTTTTATTTATTTTTTTACCAAAGTACAAGTACCATTACTGCAATATAGAAATATTCTGTTGCAAGTAAAAGTCCGGAATTCAACATTTACTTGAGTAAAAGTACAGCAGAGGCGATGATTGACAGGCAAAATCCCTCAACAGCGACACCCGCAGGCAAAGATTTCTTTTTTCATTGCAGTTGAAAAGGCTTTAGAAATGTGAGAGAAAAACATGTGCCATGGATCAATGGAGTGGAATTTTTTAAAACTTTTTATACACATTTGAAGGACCATGACAGAGACTTTTAACCCATTAAGACCTGGAACTGTGTCATTTTTAGATTTGAGCTAAAAAGCATTATTTTACACTTTGGGCTATTCAAAAATAGCAGATATACAAGCTCATAGCGCGGCACCGAGTGCCGCGCTACGAGCTTGTATATCTGCTATTTTTGAAAAATCGTGAAAATGTGTGCAAATCTTTGAATATATATTTTTAAAGCCAACATTTTAACTCAAATCTTTGCTTCTGGGGGTCCCTGGAACAAAATATTTTGATGGGGGTCCGTGGCCAAATACATATAATTTTGGGGGTCCTTGGCATGAAAAAGATTGAGCACCACTGATATAGAAACAAACGTTTTTCAGAATACTGTTGAGATTTAGGAGACATGTAGAATCGGCTTCAGGTCTCAATAGGTTAATGTGTGGTAAAACTGAACGTCATGAAACCATTAACTAATCTTCTTAAGGAATATTCAGAAAATGACAGTTGATAAAACCCAAAGTTTATATTGTAACGCTGGGGTACTATCACACATGTGTTTTATGTTCAGTGACCCTAAACCTCGGGTTAGCTTTGTGCTGCGGCAAGGGAATACATCTGGGCTCAGTGTGTTCGAGCTGCTACCTTGCACATCGTCGCCTCGTCTTTCTAGCTTCCCCGCAGAGAGAGAGAGCGCGAAAAAAACTAAAAACCTTTACAAAGTATACTTGAAAAAAATACCTTTTAAAAAGTATACTTGAAAAAAATACCTTTTAAAAAGTAACAAATCAACAAAACAGTAGTGGCTAGACGTTTTGAGGTCCAGATCCGCCCAAGCCCGTAACCCATTAAGACCTGGAACTGTGTCATTTTTTGATTTGAGCTAAAAAGCATTATTTTACACTTTGGGCTATTCAAAAATAGCAGATATACAAGCTCGTAGCGCGGCACGAGCTTGTAGATCTGCTATTTTTGAAAAATCGTGAAAATGTGTGCAAATCTTTGAATATATATATATTTTTAAAGCAAACATTTTGAACTCAAATCGTTGCTTCTGGGGGGGTCCCTGGAACAACATATTTTGATGGGGGTCCGCGGCCAAATTCATATCATTTTGGGGGTCCTTGACATGAAAAAAATTGAGAACCACTGATATAGAAACATACGTTTTTCAGAAAACTGTTGAGATTTAGGAGACATGTAGAACCGGCTTCAGGTCTCAATGGGTTAATGTGATGTTACTTAGCACTGGAATTTTGTTATATTCATATTTCTACTGTTTTCTGAACTTTTATCGAGATCAGACAAACATCACTGCCTGTGAACATGTGTGAATCTGTCTGTTGTGCCTTTTGTGTGTATGTTAATAGTGTGTGTGTGTGTGTGTGTGTGTGTGTGTGTGTGTGTGTGTGTGTGTGTGTGTGTGTGTGTGTGTGTGTATGTGTATATATATATATAGCTGATGGTCTTCGGTGGTTCTCAGACGGTTTTTAAGTTGCTTTATTCCGTATTTAGATATTTGATATTAATTTAATCAGACACGCCCCCTTCCTATACAAACCCATTGTGACTTCAACGTGATGTTAGATTCATCGACAACACCCGTCCTTGGTCCTGGTGACTGACATTGAGCTTCTAGTGTGCGAGTAGACCGGGTTTTTGCAATAAGTTTTTTCATTTATTTACTTTTTTTTAACCGTTTTATTCATTTACTCCAAAAGATTTTGTAAATACATAAAAAAAAGTAATTGAAAAAACACGGTCCCACACATTAGAAGGTTCACATCAGTCACCAGAACCAAGGACGGGTGTTTTCAATGAATGTTAACTCCATTACAATGGAGTTTGAAGTTACAATGGGTTTGTATAGGAAGGGGGCGTGTCTGATGCAATGCATATCATCAAATATCTAAATACTCAATCAAGCAATTTAAAAAGTGTCTGGGGTGAATCACAAAAGCAGAGTGGAAGTTAAAATGAGCTCAAACAAGTTTGTAAGTGAAATATCCCTTTACGGTTATTTGTCATGTGCAATATTTGTTTTATTATGAAGCCTGAAGGCCACACAGAAATGACATTTTTATCCATATGCAGTGGTGGAAAAAAGTATTTTAAAATATTTGACTTAAGAAAAAGTATTAATACTGCAATATAGAAATACTCAGTTACAAGTAAACGTCTGGCATTCAAAATGTTCTTGAGTAAAAGTACAAAAGTATTGGCCTCAAAATATACTTAAAGTACCAAAAGTAAAAGTACTGAAATGTTTGAAAATAGCAGATCTACAAGCTCACAACGTGTCGCATCGCGGCACGTTGTGAGCTTGTAGATCAGCTGTTTTTAAATAGCATAGGTATAAAATAGGGATAAAGTGGTTAATGTATGTTTTATGATATAATAATTTATATCTGCAAAGTAACTAGTAACTAAAGTTTTCGAATAATTGTAGTGGAGTAAAAGTACAATATTTGCTTCTGAGATGTACTGGAGTAGAAGTAAAAGTACTGACAATTGGAAATACTCCAGTAAAGTAAAAAATACCTCACAACTGTACTTAAGTACAGTACTTGAGTAAATGTACATAGTTACTTTACACCACTGTTCCATATGTTCCAATGCCAAAAACACAACTAAACGGTTAATCACATGTATTTGTATGACAGGCGTCAACTTAAATGTTTTAATTGTCTCAGCCCTAGACATAGCCTACGCCAGGGGTCTTCAACGTTTTTCAGCCCAAGGACCCCTTAGCTGAGAGATGAAGCAGGGACCCCGAACTACATATTGTGTAAAATTGTGTGGCGGATTAAAGTTTTTCCTTAGATCTCTTAGATTCATTGACTCTCAGTGTTGTGTAAATTAATGGTAGACATTTAACCACTTAAACCGTCAATAGACCATGTTCACACAGCGGCCATATTGCCATTAAGTTAACTCATTCAGTGCCAGACTTATTTCTGGCTGTGTTTGCCCACTGCCAGCGATTTGTTTGATTTTGCTACCTGTTCAAGTAGTCACAGAATATTTATCTCTAGTATGATGGATCCCCTGATGTTAAAACCAGGATACAGTGTATATATATCCTATATGTGGCTCTCGGCTAGCCTGACACTTACCCTCATTTAGTTTCACTCCATTATTCAGTCTGAAAGCCCTCTCAATGCAGCCGATTTCTGAGATGGGGGCGTGGCCAAAGTGGGACTCCACTATGAACCAACGCGATTATCCCGATCCCGATTCGTCGTACAGATTTTCAACCGAGAAACACCCGCCTTCGACAGCGTCACCAGACCTGAATGCGAGGCAAACGATTCAGGGGGTGGAGCCAGGCTAGCTCTCGGCCACTTGAATAAATCTTTGTTTCTTTGTTTGTTTCTTTCAGATACTCAAGAATACATCCTGGCAGAGGTGTTGCAGGGGGGGACCTCCCCCTTCTTCTTCATTATAAGCTACAAACTAGAGTGGAGAGAGTTTTGCCGAGGTTGTTCTTGCCTGCACCCTCCTGTGAACCGACCCTGCCTGCACCCTCCTGTGAACCGACCCAGGCTGCCTGCACCCTCCTGTGAACCGACCCAGGCTGCCTGCACCCTCCTGTGAACCTACCCAGCCTACACTAAGTCTTTTGAAGTGGAGACTCTGTCTACACCTCCTGTGACTCGTCTCAGCCCGCCTCCGCCTCTCTCTATCCATGGATTTAGGGGGATTCCTCCGCGCCGAGGCCCATCGGGGGGTCCGGTGGTCTCCACCGGCTGTATCGATTCTGATTCATCACAGAATTCCACTTCAGTGTGTCTTG
>NC_139962.1:21481380-21516380 GCF_963454915.1 Gymnoscopelus microlampas
CTAGAGTTGATGGCCAAATAGACCTGACAAGTTAAACATTGAAGAAGATGACGGCGAGGTGAGACATTTAGCCACAGTACATGTCACGCATGCAGCTGAAGACACAGATGTTGTGAGCTAGCTCATCAACCGTTTCGCCAGTTGGTACCGGTTGAAGAGCGCTGTGGCCTGGACTCTGTGTCAAGGATCTGCTTCTACAACGCTGCAGAAAAAATATAATGGAGATGTACAGACAGATCCCAGCTGTCAAATGACAATTGTGTAGCAGAAAAGACATGAGCAGTCAGAGAAGTCGTCCATTGACCAAGCTTGATCTGATAATCCAAGATGGAGTACAGAGAGTTGGAGGCCATCTCCATGCATCTGTCATGCCAGAGCATGGAAAGCTCCTTCCACCACCTCCTTCTAACACCACCTCCTTCTAACACCACCTCCTTCTAACACCACCTCTTTCCATCATGCTTCTGGTATGGCAGATGCATGGAGTAGGCCTCAAACTCTCAGTACTCCATCTTGGATTATTAGATCAAGCTTTGTCAATGGACGACTTCTCTGACTGATCATGTCTTTTCTGCTGCACAATTGTCGTTTGACTACTGGTATCTGTCTGTATATCTCCATTTTTTTTCTGCAGCATTGTAGAAGCAGATCCTTGACACAGAGAATCCAGGCCACAGTGCTCTTCAACCGGTACCAACTGGAGTAATGGTTGATGAGCTTGCTAAAAACATCTGCGTCTTCAGCTACATCTGTGACATGTACTGTGGCTAAATGTCTCACCTCGCTGTTGTCATCTTCAATGTTGAACTTGTCAGGTCTATTTGGCCACCAACTCTAGTTCCTGCAGGACAGGTGGACATTGAAACCAGCTCAGGTTATTCATTTACTTAGAAAGTCTGCAGCGTCCGCACTGGCCGCAACGCTGGTCCCTAGAGCTTCATCCAGGGTGGTCCTGCCAACGTTCCCAGTCTCCTGTGTGGCTCCTTTTACGAAGGTAGGCTGCCAAGATGTCCATGTGGACATGATGGAGGTCATTTGGGGTAGAGCAGCTGAGTTGGATTTGACAGACCAGGAGTGTTGGTGTAGGGAGAGGGCATGGCTGAAGAGCTTTGCACATCACTGACTTCTTGCTGCAGCCCAAGTCAAAACACAGCATACCGCAGTGTGATAGCTGAAGTAAGTCTACAAGTACACCTGACTGGTAGCAATAGCCTGGTTGTGATGTGTAGATGTGATCAATCACGGTGTGCTCTTTGGTCATTGCAGTGGAGATAAGCATTTGTTGTGGCTTTTTTTTAAATTACGGGGCCAGGCTCTGCAGAGCAAGGCTCCATTTTGTTATTGGCATTATTTTTCTTCTTCTTCTCTGTCTGTCTGTCTGTCGGTGTCACTCACTCTGTCTCTTACTGTGTCTGTCTGTCACTCTGTCTCTCACTGTGTCTGTCTGTCTGATTATAGATTAATTGTTAACATCCCTAGTCTCCAACTAAACTTCCTATAAAAACAGTGTGAAAAAAACTGTTATGGCAAAAGCTACAGGCTAGTGATGCACTTAAAGTTTGGGCTAGGTTGTCGGTGTGAATTATTTTGTGACATTTTTGTGGAATTCTTTGTGACATAATATTGTCACGTTTGGCGAGTCTTTATTTGTTTATTTTGTGTGAATTGTTGTGGCATTGTTGTGAAATTTGTGTCTTTCTGTCAAATTTGTATTTTTTTTAGATCATTTTTTGAGATTATTTTTGATTTTGTGTGAATTTCTTTTGTGGCATTTTTGTGAAATGTCTTTGTAGCGTTTTGAGTGCCATTTATGGATGTTTTTGTGAGTTATTTTGTGACCATTGTCATTTTTGGGGGGAATTTGTTGTGACATTTTGTGGATCTTTTGTGAATTTATTGTGGCATTTTTGTGGCACTTTTTGTGATTTGTTTTGTGAACGATGTGTTTTCACTTGGACCCCCCCCCCCCCGATAACCTATACTTTATTTAAGTTTTAAGTGGAGTATCACACATGGAAGTAGTTTTTTTTGGAGGGCATTTTTAGTTTAGTTTGATGAAATGGGGAGGTTTAAGTAATCCTTTTTGGGCTTGTTGGGTTGAGGTAAACTGATAACGTAAGCTAGAATTTGGAGTGGCATTAGGTAGAACTGGTTCTCCTCGGGGGGCAGCATTGACAGAGAAAACGCGGGTAGAGCATCCTAAAATTCCCCCTTCCCTACATCGGCTCGGGATCACGTCTCAGGGTGTCTTGGGGGTCGCTGTGTATACAGTTGCCTTCCAACCCCTGAGGTTACAGTGAGTAAATACCCCCCGCAAGTATCTGTCTGAAGAGGGGGCAGGGGAGAACTGGTATTTTGAGCCACTCGTTTGGTTATGAAGTTTGCCTCAAGTCTGATAAATTTTTGTTTTCTTTGGTATGGCTACCAGTGTACCAGTGAGGTTTTTTTTAAGTTTAGATCATTTTTTGAGATTATTTTTGATTTTGTGTGAATTTCTTTTGTGGCATTTTTGTGAAATGTCTTTGTAGCGTTTTGAGTGGCATTTATGGATGTTAGCCTGGTTGTGATGCGTATATGTGATCAAAATTATTTAAAAAGACCACAAATGCCGCAACAAATATCTCAACTGTGGTGAGGTTTTAAAGGGTTTAAGGTTTTAAAGGTTTTTAAAGGTCTAAGGTTTTTAAAGGTCTAAGGTTTTTTAAGGTTTTAAAAGGTTTAAGGTTTTAAAGGTCTAAGGATTAAAAGGTCTAAGGATTAAAAGGTCTAAGGATTAAAAGGTCTAAGGTTTTTAAAGGTTTAAGGTTTTTTAAGGTTTTAAAAGGTTTAAGGTTTTAAAGGTTTTAGAGGTTCTAAAGGTTTGAAACGTGTAAAAGGTTTAAGAGGTTCTAAAGGTTTGAAACATGTAAAGGTTTGAAAGGTTCAAAAGGTTTAAAAGTACAAATGATTTCAAAAATTCAAATGGTAGCCGACATGTCCTAAGTAGGCCAAACGTTGTAGAGTTGGAACAGAGTTTGTAGCTAAAATAATTAAGGGCTAGTTTGCCGTCAAAGAAACGGATGGAACGGGTGGAAAATCCCATTAATTTCAATGGGGAAATTCAAAGTGAAATATCTCTAAAAAATGCAACAACAAATTAGCTTATATCCACTGCAACGGCCAAAGAGCTTACCCTGATTGATCACATCTACGCATCACAACCAGGCAATTGCCACCAGTGAGGTGTACTGCAGACATACAGCTATCACAATGAGGTATATACTGTGTTTTGACTTCGGCATCAGCAAGAAGTGAGTGATGTGCAAAGCTCTTCAGCCATGCTTCTCCCTATACTAACACTCCTGGTCTGTAAAATCCAACTAAGCCGCTCTACCCCAATGACCTCCATCATGTCCACATGGACATCTTGGCAGCCTACTTTTGCTGGTGGCGCCTGCAGCTCAGCATTGGCAAGACGGTGTTGGCAGCATATCACCTCAACAACAGTGAAGCAGAAAGGGAACCGGATGTGTTCATGGACAACAACCAGCTGGAGTTCCAGCAAGCCCCAAGGTATCTGGATAGGACACTGTCTTTTAAGCAACACCCAGAGGCCAAAGTGTCATCAAGGGTCTCGCCAATCTGATGTCTCGCTGGTACGTCCTGAGATTCCTCTGCCAAGGTACTACGAATCCCCACGCAAGCCCTGGTCTTTGCTGCAGCCAAACACTGTGCCTCAGCCTGGTGTAGGAGCCCACATGCCAAAAAGGTTGATGCTGCCATTTAGCTACGTTCTCCGGATCATAACTGGTTGCCTGAATCCCGCCTGAATATTCTACTTCCCAATCCTAGCAGGAATTGCCTCGACCGGACTCCAACGAGAGGCTGCTGCCCTCACATCCTCGCCCCAAGGAAAGCCCAGAAACATGATTGGCATATCCTGCATGACACCTCTATGACAGCGTTGCCTCCAAACAGACTCAAGTCCCGCCGCCCATTCAACAAGAGATGCTCAGTTCTATCCCTGAGGACCTGTCTACAAAGGCATGGATGGGAGGCATCCTGGAAGCAGGAGTGGGGAGTCTTCTGCATGGGCCCACACGTTGTCACCGCTAGATCTGGGACCCAGGAGACGGCATCAAAGGAGGAAGATCTGCCACGCCGGCAATTGACCTAGCTGAACCGACTGCGTACTGGGGTTCGACACTTCAAAACGTGCATGAAGATGTTGGGCCGGCAGCACAGTATGCTTTAGCAGACGGCTGATCACATAATCACCTCTCTGTGTCCTCTACAGATCACCATCGGAGGCCGGTCTCTTTGATGTGGGACCTGAGACGAGAGCGTTGCTGCACGTCATTGAGCTGGACATCTGATGATGATACACGAAAGAAGAAGACGCCCAAGTCTCATACAATTATGAAATATCTGTTTGCTATGTTTGTAATAAATGTTTCATGTTGTCTCATCCCAATTGTTGATCGCCCCCCTCCCCCCCACTCTCGGCCTGCACCTTGTCGTGGTGAGTGGGCTTTAAACCAAGACAGGCCATTTAACCACAGTTGTAAGGTAACTAAGTACATCTTATCACTCAAACAGAGAGCGTCTCCTTTCAAACCCCAATGGTTCTAATCAGCCCCCCGCCCACAGGAGTGGCCCAATTCTCTCACAACTTGCTACAAAAATCCCTCATGAAAAACTATATAATCTCCTACCTTTCATTTTCAACCTTCACATGTGTCTCCTTCTCTAATAATCAAAAAGTGCTATATATTTCATCTCGCAATTTACTTCCGGATGGTTCGTTTTGCACTTTTTTTGCCACATCGGTCACGGGAAAGAAATAAGCGCTGCCGTGGTCTATGGAAACGAGCCCAAAAGTGCACCCAAATAAGCCCAAAATCGCTTATACAAACAGTCAGACCTGGCAACGCAGCCTACGCCAATCATGCGTGAGAGATCTACAAGCTATGGGGCAGAGACGCCACCGTATCTTAGCAACAACTACAGCGCTCACTCTCATTGGTCGTGTCACGCTAAGAGCAGTCTCCAGACAATGGCATCGCAGACAGCTTGCTGTTACTGCTGTAGCCATCACAGTTAGTCCTAGCGACGACGGACAGGTCGCTGTGATAGCTGCCATGTCGCTAACGCTAACGTGGTTGTCATGCCTGCAGCGGCTGTGCAATCACTTTGTCAACAATGCACGTTCGTGTGGTGAATGTCAATATTGCTGCTCAGTTAGTCCATTGTAGATGGTGTATGTTTGTGTGTGTCTTCTGGAGAACTATGTAGCTCCACAGCAACTACAGTAACTAACGTAATGGCAGGACCGCCCCGTGCAACGCATGTTAGGCTGCATTATGGTCATGTAGTAATTTCAGATAATTTCGCTCCGATTACAGCAGTGCTTATCAACCCTTTCACGCCGCCCCCCCCCCCCCCCCCCCCCCCAAATAAACGTACTTGATCTGGGGACCCCCCCATTCTATTTGACTCCGTTCCACAAGTACATATTGTGAAAATAGCCGATCTACAAGCTCAAAACGCCTCACGTTGAGAGGCTTTGTAAGCTTGTAGATCGGCTATTTTCTACATGACTGCCTCTTTCTTACATTCTTTGACAATGTGGCCCATGTTTTCATAGTATAGTTTGTTGACTACTTTTGTTGCAGAAATGCTCATTTCCTTTACTTTCCTTTTTTTATTGTCTCCGCCAGGCCGAAAGGCATGGCGCAAGACTATGTTTCACCCCCTGTCCGTCCGTCTGTGATAGCTAATCTCTCACATCGTTGACTTGATCGCAGCAAAATAACAGCCCGATGAGTCAGTGAGAGCTGGATAAACGAGGTAAAATGTGTCAAAAGGAGTCTGTACGGCTGTCGATAAATGAACACATGACGTCGGTGGGAGAGGAGATATTGTGTCTTTTGGACAAACAGCAGTGTCGTGCTGATGTTTGTTGTGTGAAGCAGCTTAATGTCAGAGTGTTTGTGTTGGAGCGCCTCAGTGCGGCTGCAGAGTTCATGTGCAACCTCTTCCAGAGAGAGACAGAGACACTAGAAACTCTGCTGGGGAAAAAAAACACTGCTGGGCATTGACTTTCATATGGACATTGATCTACACACTGCAGGTATATCTGCTACACACACAACATCAAACTACACACTGCAGGTATGATGCAGCGTTTGCATTACAGCCAGCATAGTTCCCATATGGTTTCAAGGTGGGCTAAACCATATGGACCCCATGTCAGCAATGTCAGCGGCATCCACTTCAGTCCCAACTGCGATGCCCATGCAGGCTATAAGTAGCTTCTACCTGGCCCTTAGGTGGGCCCCAACTACCCATGTTTATGTGGGACCAAGGCGGGTCCTACCTGGGTTTGCCCATGCAGGCTTTAACTGGGTTCTACCTGGGCCCTAGGTGTACCCTAACCAACCACAGTGCAGTGCCCATCGCTCCAATTGTTGTGACGTCAGGGCTCTCAATACTGCACATTGGTGGAGGAGGAGGGGCCGCAGGGCGACCGCACACATCGCTGAACCAATGGTAGCCCACGGATGTTTCCTCTGGGGATTTACAATCTGCCCCTCTATGCCACATATCATCCGCACTACAGGGTCTTCACTGACCGAGCCACGGCCCCACTGACCCTCATGACGCTACGCCACTTATATGAGTTGCCAAGTGGCCGCGGGCGCTACGTGGGCGTGGCCGCGGGCTAGACGCGAGCCCCCGCGTAGCGGGGGCGAGCTTCTAGTTTACTCAAGTACTGTCCTTAAGTAAAATTGAGTTCTTTTTTTTACTTTACTGGAGCATTTCCAATTTTCACTATTTGTTCTTCTACTCCATCTCAAATGTAAATATTATATTTTTACTCCACTGCAATTATTTGAAAGCTTTAGATACTTGTTAATTTGTAGATTTTGATCATTACAAAACATACATTAACCACTTCAGCCCTATATACATTTTGGCCATTTGAAAATAGACGATCTAACACGCTCACAATATGCATTGTGAGCTTGTAGATCCACTATTTCCAAAATTATTTTATATATTTCATACATTTGAAAACTTGTGACATTCTGCATAAATATTTTCAATAATTTCTATTTTTGGTACTTTGAGTAGATTTTTATACCAATACTGTTCTACTTTTACTCAAGTAAATGTTGAATTCCGGGACTTTAACTTGTGACAGTATTTCTGCATTGCAGTATTGATACTTTTATTTCAGTAAACAATCTGAGTAATGGGCACTTAACACATCTCTTCTGGGTGGAGCTCACTACAAGCTCACAACGCGTCGCAAGCTTGTAGATCAGCTATAGCCAAATAGGGCTGAAGTGGATAATGTATGTTTTGTAATGATGATCAAAATCTACAATGATAATCAAAATCTACAAAGTAACTAAACATTTTAAATGATTGCAGTGGAGTAAAAGTATAATATTTGCCTCTGAGATGTAGGGAATAGAAGTAAAAGTATTGAAAATTGGAAATACTCCACAAGTAAAAAATACCTCAACATTGTAGGCCTACTTAAAGGAGGAGTTCACCCAAATAAATGACTTATTTTCTATCAATTGCACACCCCATGAAGCCTTGAATTCATGGATTTATTTTTTTGTGGCATTCCTAAGCCAATACTTTGATGACCGGGTGTGTATGTGGTAGGAGACGCAAATAATCTACTTTGTGTCTCCTACCGGATACATTAGCCGGTAGGAGACGGGAATCAAATTATTGGCTTAGGAATGCCACAAAAACAATCATGGGGTGTGCAATTGATAGAAAATAAGTCATTTTTGGGTGAACTACTCCTACTCCTTTAAGAGAAGTTCCACTGCTCCTCAAAAGGACAACTTTATTTTCCATCCTCGATGACGAGCCTACTATTATTATTGCATGTGGAATAACTGCAAGCCAATGTTCAGAGGCATTGT
Source organism: Gymnoscopelus microlampas (assembly GCF_963454915.1). Lineage (NCBI taxonomy): Eukaryota > Metazoa > Chordata > Actinopteri > Myctophiformes > Myctophidae > Gymnoscopelus > Gymnoscopelus microlampas. The sequence goes on from NC_139962.1 coordinate 21,489,312, forward strand.
CAGTATTTGTCTTAATTTCTTGAGTTCCTATTTATTTTATTGCCAATAATTCAACTGTAAGCCAGTGTTTTTGAGACATATTGTCTTTTATTGCTATGCAATAAATAGTAAAAAGAAATTCTAAATGCATAAATAATAATACAAAAGCTAATAATAAAATCAAATGAAAATAGAAAAGTTAATGTCGAGACCTGTCTTGTTTTAGTAGTGCTGATGATGTCATGAAAAACTGTATTTGGTTAGGTCAAAGCTATGCTAAATCCACCCTTGCCCACTATTAGCTAATATCCGATGACTAGGTCACTTGTGTTGCGCCATAAAAAACAAACGCAACAAACCAAAACAACACAAAAGGCACTGGTCTGGTTCTCCTGGTTTTACTAAGACAGGGTTCAAATCCCTGTGGTGCCCTGCTCATGGTTTGCGTTGCATTTCCATTTCCATGGTGGATTAGAAGCGACTATAGTCCACATAGCACTTCAAACCTATTTGAGAATAGCCGATCTGTAGATCGGCTATCTATTTTCACACAGCAATGCAGCTCTCCGGGGAAAAGCTCATTGTGCGTATATGAGCATGAGCGCGAGAAATGTGTTTGGATTAGGGGTTGTAATATTATTAATTTTAAATTGTATTTCCATATGCTGTATTTATTATGCAGGCAATTTACAGTTGATTGGTTGTACCATTTGTAGCGACTTTTTTGTAGCGACTTTTTTTGGTCCCTAACATTCATCGAGCTCTGGACTTAGTCAATTTATTTTTTCACCATTGGGTCACTACCGAAACGAAAGTTAAATCCGAAAAAATCACTAAGTGTGGAGGCCAAAATCGTCCCCCCAAAAACCTGTTAGGAGTACGTTTCAGGCAATTTAGAGTTGATTGGTAGTACCATTTGTAGTGACTTTTTTTGGTCCCCAACATTCATCGAGCTCTGGACTTAGTCAATTTATTTTTTGACCATTGGGTCACTCTCGAAACAAAAGTTAAATCCAAAAAAATCACTAAATGTGGAGGCCAAAATCGTCCCCCCAAAAACCTGTTAGGAGTACGTTTCAGTGTTTCAGGCAATTTAGAGTTGATTGGTAGTACCATTTGTAGTGACTTTTTTTGGTCCCTAACATTCATCGAGCTCTGGACTTAGTCAATTTATTTTTTCACCATTGGGTCACTACCGAAACGAAAGGTAAATCTGAAAAAATCACTAAGTGTGGAGGCCAAAATCGTCCCCCCAAAAACCTGTTAGGAGTACGTTTCAGGCAATTTAGAGTTGATTGGTAGTACCATTTGTAGTGACTTTTTTTGGTCCCTAGCATTCATCGAGCTCTGGACTTAGTCAATTTATTTTTTAACCATTGGGTCACTACCGAAACGAAAGTTGGTCACTACCGAAACGAAAGTTAAATCCGAAAAAATCACTAAGTGTGGAGGCCAAAATCGTCCCCCAAAAAACCTGTTAGGAGTATGTTTCAGGCAATTTAGAGTTGATTGGTAGTACCATTTGTAGTGACTTTTTTTGGTCTGTGGTCTGGTCATATGAATGACTTCTTAGTCTACTTTTAGAGGTAAGAAAAATAAAAGCACCTAATAACAACATATAAAATTTTATTAAGCAAAAAGGTAGGCAGAAGTATAATGTGTCATGACGTTAGCACGGAATAGCTGGTGTACAATTTATGGTACAGTTCTGTGGTAATGAGAGGTAATTTGTTCCTAATAACAACACAATATTTTTTATTAAGCAAAAAGGTAGGCAGAAGTATAATGGGTCATGAAGTTAGCCCAGAATGGCTGATGTACAATTTACAGTACAGTTCTGTTGAAATTAGATGTAAAGTAACTTGAAGTAAGTGGAAATAACATTAAATAAAGGCCTAATAAAGAACACATTGTTCTAACGAAACCCTTATAGTACACTAGCCTAACATCACATCGTGTAGTTAGTAGTTGCGGGGTTGTAATGTGACAGTCAAGTAAGTGGAAATAACATCTTAATAGGCTTTGTTAGGTCTTATTATGCTTATTATGCTCTAGGAATTATGTTCCATAATTAGTGTATAACTGTGTTTGTTTGTTTCTGTCTAATAGCAGAGAACACCATTTATAATAACGCCTTTTGTTACGTTTCATTCAATTTCTAATTAAAACAATTAAGGGATAATAGTGGAAAATAAGGGTATAACAACGTTTGTTTCTTTCTAATAAAAAAACATTATTGCTAATAAGAAACACATTATTTGTAATAACGGCTTATTATGTCAAATTAGTGTACCGTAAATTGTGCTGCGACCGGTCAGTCTATCAGTGTTGAAAGTGCTATACATTCACAGCAAGCACTTCCTAAACAGCCAAATGAACAGAAAAAATATGCAGGAGACTGGAGGTAATGTTATTTTATATGTGTGCGTGCGTGCGTGCGTGCGTGCGTGCGTGCAGGTTGGCTGGAATGGGCTTCTTGGAATCGGAAGGTTCCTCCTGGGTTCATGGCGAAGTGTCCTTGAGTAAGACACTTACCCCCTAACTGCTCCCATTGAGCAGGTAGGTGCCTTGCATGCATGGATTCCCCTGCCATCGGTGTGTGAATGGCTGTGTGCAGGGGTGAATGAAATGCATGTTGTAAAGTGCTTTGGAGAAAGTTGCTATATAAATGCTCCATTTACCGCTGAGGTGCAGGACAGGTTAATCTATGTGTGTGTGTGTGTGTGTGTGTGTGTGCGTGTGCGCGCGTGTGTGTGTGTGTGAGAGAGAGAGAGAGAGAGAGAGAGAGAGTGCTTGCATGCATGCACATGTTGAGAGAGAGAGGGAGTTGGTGGGTGGAAGTGATAACTGAATTAAAATGACGTGTAATTGGTCATTTGTCCCTCAGTTTGACAACTCATCATAACGCAAAATAACTCAACATCATAAGATGAAAAACCAAAGGCTCTCTTCCAAAAAAATTAACAGGTTCAAATCAACCAACATGTTTCGGACTCACATAGGCCATTTTTGGTCATTGTAGTGGCAGGAAAACTAAAGGCAGGTGGAGGAATGGAGGTCCCCCCGCCTCCCCCCCCCGCAATCACAGTGTGGTAGGGAAGAGGGTGAACAGGGGATGAGGGAGGTAGGGAGAGGGATGGAGAGGAGGGCCGAGGTGTTCGGGGCACGAACCCTGAGGTGTTTCGGTGGATGATTGTGCAGTGAGCTTAAAGATTAGCTATTTCCGATGGTTTACTGTGTGTGTGTGTGTGTGAGGGGTGGGGGCGATTGAGAGGGGGGTTTGGGGTGTGGGGGGGGGGGGGGGGGGGGGGTTGTGTGGGGTTAGGTTGACCAATACACACTATTAGTGTTAAATTCGAGCTAGAAAAGCTTTTTCCAAAATAGCAGATCTACAAGCTCAGGACGCGCAATAACCCCACGTTTGCAACTACTTTCGCCTGCGCACTTCACCGGGTATGGACTAGTGCAGGGGTTTTCAACCGGTGGTCTGCGGTCTACTGGTGATCCGCTGAGGTATTGTAGGTGGTCCCTGGCCATGCATATTTTTTTATTTTTTTAAAACACTTTTTCATTTTTTACTTTTAATAACTTACAGGAGTTCTTACTGTATGGTGTGTGTGTGATATGAAATGTGAGCTTACCTATAATCACAGTTATCCTTAATCATATTCCATCATATTCAAACAAAATCACTGTATTTTATTGGATATTATATTGATATTATATTATATTATATATTATTTTCTCCAGCTCCCTGTGGTGCATGAACCCCCCACCACTATTGTTTGGGGTGGGTCTATGATGGACCCACCACGCACAATAGTGGTGGTCCCCAGGTTGCTCTTAGTCAGGATGGTGGTCCCTGGGTCAAAATCTGTTGAAAATTTTAAGAGCGTCAGACACCAGTTGTCTCTGTCTGCAGAAAAGCTTTTTGTATATAATATGATTGTTCCCCATCTGTCTTATTGCATGTGTCACCACCAGTGATTGCCTTGCTTTTATTGTATTTGTCATATTGATTTGTTTTAATTCACACTGATGGACTGTTAGAGTGTGTGTGTGTGTGTGTGTGTGTGTGTGTGTGTGTGTGTGTGTGTGTGTGTGTGTGTGTGTGTGTGTGTGTGTGTGTGTGTGTGTGTGTGTGTGTGTGTGTGTGTGTGTGTGTGTGTGTGTGCGCGTGCGTAAAAAGAAATGCTCGACACTGGAAACAGCAGACAACCATCAGTAAAACTTTACAGTATGTGAGATAAAAACAATCTCTGGACCAGGGCTGGAGACTCACAATGTCCCGTCATCCAAGGGACATTACAATATGTATTTGGGACAAAAATGTATCTCCCCTGGGATGCAGTCGGGACAAAGAGGATTTTTTCCGAGCCGACTGTGCATATCACTGTCACTGCGCAAAGAACGGTGTACATTTGTGGCAAGAGACCACTGCATAAGACCCACGAAAAATATAATGCTTACAGTATTCAGTGCAGATCAACCTCCCACGTTCAATGTTTGCATCAAATTTGCAAACATTCTGCACTATTTTAGGAGGATTTAACACAGCAGAAAATGTTGGAGAACAGACATAATGTCAAACTGAGAACTGCATCTAACCATAGCCAAAAATAGCCGATCTACAAGCTCTGGCAGAGATTAATTACACACCTTGCTGTCTCCTTTACATGGATAAACGCCTTGCATCTCCATTCTCCACTCAGTGTTTGCTCACCAAAACGCTGCTCTGTGCTCCATAGAATAGTTAAAATTATGGATAAGATTGTGATATTAAAGATAAGATAATTAGCGCCGTTGTTATTCAATCGTTTTAATGTTTCACCTTTGACATTTGGGTAAAACCCATAACATTCCCATTAAGAGGTTATGTTAAAGCCAGTTCATAATTTCACTGAGTTTTATCTACTCATTTACTTATTTACTCTAATAATGGTATTTTATTAAACTCTCTAAGTAAAAGCTCAACTTGTCGCAAATACTGTAAATATTTTTGTCTATACCAGTGGTACCCAACCTTTTCTGGATCAGGCCCCATTTGCAAATCTCTAAAGCGTTCGCAACGCACCCAGCTGATCACTTAAAGGACCACTTAACCCGTTTTAAACCAATCTAAATATGATTATGTCAACACTAATGGTCATTAATTATGATAGTGTACCATTTTGTCTACACTGTCTGTGTTTCAGAGAAGGACAGTGGGCAGTTCAGAAACCTGCCCACCAGTGACATCATCAATGGGGAATCAAGGTAATAGAAACTGGAACAACCGCTTTGAGTTCCTATTTATCGGTATCACAATGAAAACTAATTTTTCAAGGTTTTAAATATAAAGAATAACATTATTTTTTATTTTACATTTATTTTTTATATTAATGTTATCAATAAAATCGTAATAATTTGGGGGCCCACTTGCAATAACTTCACGGCCCATCAGTGGGCCCCGGCCAACAGGTTGGGAATCGCTAGCCTGGCATTGGCCAGACTGATAACGTGGATTCACTCTCACGTTCTTCCCCGGTATCAGTCTGGACTTCGGTCCATAGGGAGCGAGTATGAGAAATCAGAAAATGATTTTGACGCTTTTGGACAGCAGTTGAAACGCAGTCACTGATTGGCCCGATCATTTTCTGATTTCTCATACTTGCTCCCTATGGGCCGAAGTCCAGACTGATACCGGAGAGGAACGTGAGAGTGAATCCACGTTATCAGTCTGGCCAATGCCAGGCTAGGGAATCGCTGGTCTATGCAAGCTACAGGATCCAACTTTCTGCACATGCATTACCGTAATTACGTCAACACTTGGCATGGTAAATATTTACCGTATATGACACCTTAATAGTCCCCCGGGCCCTTGGCATTCAGATGCCGTGCGCTGCCCCCAGGTCTGGAAACACGCATATAAGTGTGTGTAACCAGCTGTGTGTAGCCATCTGCGTGCACATACACATGCACGCACGCATGCACGCATGCACGCACGCACGCACACAGGGAGGGACTATTTTCCACAAGGTAATTGTTAGTGAGGCAGAATGCCCTTGGGATTCGATAATTCATAACCTCCTCACATCAGATATTGGGTAGCCGGCTGGGCTTACTAAACTGTGTGTGTGTGTGTGTGTGTGTGTGTGTGTGTGTGTGTGTGTGTGTGTGTGTGTGTGTGTGTGTGTGTGTGTGTGTGTGTGTGTGTGTGTGTGTGTGTGTGTGTGTGTGTGTGTGTGTGTGGAGGAAGGTTGCGTCATTAGAGAGGAGAGGTAATGGCTCTTATTGATTCGGCCCGCTGGGGCCTCCTCACCATTTCATGTTTAAAACAACACTGATCCTCATTACCCACACAGAGAAGGAAGGGAAGGGAAGGGAAGAGAAGAGAAGAGATTTTAGATAATAGTTGATGGGTGGATGATGGATGGATGGCAGAATGGAAGAGTGAATGAGTTGGGGAAGAATGGAGAAATGGGGAAGGAAACTTAAAAAAATAAAATGTCTCACTGTTGATTAGATAAAGACGATTTCCACATTGATGCTTTGGTGAGTGTTATGGTCTAAATGTTAGCGGGAAGTAATTATTGTCACATTGTGAGTAACACTATCACCTCTTTAAATCACTTCTCCTCTTTCCCTCTCTCACTTTGTTTTCTCCTCCATTTCCCCTGCAGTCTGTAATAAGACTAAAGAATTGACTGGAACACTGTTAGGCTGCATCTAATAAATCTCTGCGTTATTGCTGCTAACACAGACAGAGAGCTGTTTAGCCCAGAGCAAAGCTATCATTACTGCAACACTAAACCAACTCTCATCTCTCTCTTCTCTCTCTTCTCTCTCTCTCTCTCTCTCTCTCTCTCTCTCTCTCTCTCTCTCTCTCTCTCTCTCTCTCTCTCTCTCTCTCTCTCTCTCTCTCTCGTGCACTTTCATGTCTTTCTGGATTTGAACTTTGGCCAAATCTGAAGGAGGCTTTCAGCCAAGGCCCCCAAAACTGAGGTTGCTTGGAAAGACATCACGTTCCCTCTCTCCCTTCCAGATCCATATGTACTGGTGCTCAGAGACTAATTTCTTTGTTTGATGGTTGGTTAGTTTTTCCTCTCCAGCTCTTACTAGGCAGGTGTCAGACGCGTGTTCTGGTTATAGATCAGCTGGCCCCGGTGGAGAGAAACCTCCTCCTTAAGGAGTGTGGAGGTGGAGGGAAACCTCCTCCTTGAAGGAATGCGGAGGCGCTGAGCTCCACTTCTAGCAGTGCTTCTAATTTATTCTGTCTCATATGGAAATTAAAAAGGAAATACTGCCCGCCGTGAGAATTTATATTTGTAATTGCTGGCTAGGTCTTCAAAATCAATATTTGTTACAATCTCCAGAAACTCAGCCAGAAATCAGAGAAGTGTAGACGCCCTTGACAAAGGATAATGAACGAATGAAATGATAAGAAGCCTTTTGGCTAACTTCAAGCACACTTCGGACGAGCATGGGCGTAAAATAAAAATACAAAAGTAAAATAAAAAGCCACAGGATGTCTTATGGCTTTTTAAATTTTAACCAAGGCTTTGGTTTTCATCCTTGCTCGTAAGGGCTTCTATTCAGCTATCTTTTATCGACTTTGTGAACAACTCTCAACCACCAGGACTGGAGATGATACCTCAGAATCAGAACCATAATCAGTTGTATTTGTCACATCACAGTTTTGCAGATGTAAAGCGGTGGGTGAAATCTTTCATGCTCTCCATTGTTTTGTAGTATTCTGTCAGAAGAGAGAGGATAGAGGTAGAGTGAGTGCAAAGGGAAACGGATAGAAACCCGGTTAAATAGAACAGATACAGATATACATGTACAAATAGATGTGAAAGCAGATACATGATATTTAGAACGTTAGCATGTTTAAGGCCCGGTAATCGAAACAAGGTCTCCCGTGTGGAAAGCCAACATCTTAACCATTAGACTAAAGGGGAATTCCCCCTTGGCTGGGGGAGATATTAGGATTGTTTTGGTCATCAGGCCAAAAAGGGCTTCGGAGCTACAACTGCTACACATGCAGGTGGAGAAAAAAGCAACTGGTACGTTTCTTTAAACAAAAAAAAAAATATATATATATTATATATTATAGTTTGTGCAGCATGGACATGTACAATAAAAACAAAAACACACACACATATTTTATTTGGTTAAAAACCACCTCAATATGAATAGCTGTGAGTGTGAGCACTTTGGTTGTCTTTGTCCGTTGGCTGGGGGTGCTCCTTCCATTCCGACATCTCGCCACTCCGACTAGTGGCTTCCGCGTGCGGTTAGGGTTAGGGTTAGGTATAGGGTTCGTCAACGTCGGAAAGGCGACATGTCGGAAAGGCGAAATGCACCCCGTTGGCTGATGGGAAAACTTGTTTTGTGGACCCACATAATACTTTATGATATACTAGGTGTTATACTGCACTGTAAAATGTGTTCAATTCACAGCTTGTGTTGTAAAGTGTCAGAGCTGCAAATCCTCCTCACATGATGAAATTGACAAATAAGGAGACTTTTGATGAGATATGTGGGATGGATCTCCTCCTATCGGTATAGGTTTGTAGGTTAGATAGATATGGTATTGCATTCTGTGTATGGTTAGATTTTAGAGTGAAACGTTACCACTTGATCCCATAATGTTCCTATTCTGGGCATGCATACAAAGTGAACATGCTGTGAAAATAGCACATCTACAACCAACACAATGCCTTATGAGCTTTTAGATCAGCTATTTTTGGCCAATACAGATTAACATCCGGATTTAGAACAACATTATTCTGAAATTAACCCAAATATTGTCATGGTGCTACCCATGGCTGTGCACCTTGTAAAAAAGCTGTACGCAGGCCCGGACCGCTGGCCTAGCAGTCCGGGCACTCAGGCATCCAGATCCCGACAACCTTTACTGCGTGTCACTCCCTATCTTTCTCTCCCCAATCTATTATACTGTATAGTGAATACTATCAATAAAGGCAGAAAAAGCCACTAAAAAAATCTTTGAAAAAACAAAGCTGTACACAATGTTTGTGCCATTGTGTGTATGTATGTACGTGCGTGTGTTTGGAGTAGGGCTACATCATTATAGAGGAGAGGTAATGGCTCTTATTGATTCGTCCTGTTGTTTGTGTGTGTGCGTGCGTGCGTGCGTGCGTGCGTGCGTGTGTGTGTCACCACTCTGCAAACTCCACAATCAGAGGCCTATGCTATATGTCTCATGATGTGTTATAGTTTTACATCATCACCATATCATCCAACAATTTCCAGACAAGTCTGTCCTCATAAAACTCTTGCAATCATTGATGTAGATAATGGCAGAGAGAAGACCAAACTTTATTGGAGCCCAAATATTCATCTGTTATGGTAAAGTATTAACTAAATATACTTTATCACATCAAGCATACACTATTTATTTTCCAAATATTCAGCTGAGAAATTGTTCAAATCCATGTCAAAATCTTTTCAGGTTTTGTTTCACAGAACAACTATTTTCACAAACACATGATTCTATAAGCTGTATTTCCAAAACAGATGGGTCAAACTAAGCAAGCATTTTGTAGCTATGACTCTGAAAAGAAAAGATGAAAAGAAAATATTTTGAATGATCCCCTTTTAGTTACATTGGGTCACATGTGTGCAAACTGTATCTCGGAATATTACAGTGTGTACAAAACCAACAGTGAATGAATCAACAAAGTAATGCAGTGCAAACCAGCCAATCCTGGTATCCTCCAAGTTGACTGAGTTGAAGCAAACACCACACAAGCAGAAAAAAAAAGATCACTTTTTTTGTTCTATCGTCAATTGTTTGTTGTCCCAAAATGACCCAGTTTTTCCAATGCAATTAAAAAGGTCAACCTCATCTTAACTTTACAACTTTATTACAGATTTAGCATGAGTTTATGGGACATCATCATGTTTATATACAGGTAGTTGAAAACACATGATGAATGCTAAATCCTACGAGGTTTTGTGCTCACTGTTATTTTATAACCCATGGGAAAAGTAAAACCTTACCTCAGGCAATGTTTGATATTTAACATGTCATGGGGTTAGTTTTATTACTGTACATAGGTCATAACCAATGATACCCGAGTTGATGGTCCTAACTTCTGTATAGGCTAATAGCATACCTGTGGGCTGGATCTGGAGAATGAGCATGATGTTGTAAAATAGAACATCTGACCTGATCACCTGCCCACATCTTACACACCTTTCATGCCGTATTGGCAAGGAAATGGTTTCGATCCTCCTGTGACACTCACTTTGTCTAATGCTGCATACAGTCTGTTAACTTAGAACTAAGACAGGAAAGAAGATGAAATATATCACTGGCATCTATGCCTTGATGAGCCTGGCATTGGGAAGCTTTGCACAGAAACCTCCTCATCACTGCAGTGAGTAAATTACAACAGGGAATTGTCCCATTTTATTCTGCACTTTATCCTAAAATGCTAGAATCCTGCAATGCACTGTATATGTCATTTTTACATATTTTGCAAAGCATACAAATACACAGCATAAAAATGTAATGAAACCACCTATACTACCACGGTTTCCGTACTTGTAAATACATGTATTTCAAACTCTTCTCTCACAGAGTCTCCACCTGTATTGACTGGACATTTCACTCTGGTACTGTAAGTCTGTTCCTTATTAGACCAAGTGGTGTAGTGTTGTAATAATGAAGGACTTTACTGTACACTATGGTACCATGTTAATTAAACTTTATTGTTATTATGGATTGTGATGCAATAACAATCATTTATGAGCTATTTGAAGCTCTTGTAACAAAGAGCTCTTACTTTGCCAGGTATCATGATCTATTATGTATGATAATGCACACAGTTAGAATCAGCATTAACATGACATATGACCACTATTATAATATGGAATACATGTATGCCTTTAGTAAAGTGTTACCATATTCATTTCTTCTGAAATTACTCCTTTATAATAACTCTCCTTTTCACAGATATCCCAAAAGTTGCATACATTTGCCAATGTAAAGTATGTCTATGATGCATTTGATCAGCGTATCCGCATCAAAGAGAGAGGCACCTATGACAACACAACATTCCATTATGATGCACTCCTATTTTACAAAGAGGTAAAAACAAAATAACAACAACACAACAAGCCACAAACTATTCTCCAGAAGAATCAATTATAACCTTTTGTCAAGAATTGCTTTTGGACCCAAAAGCGGACAGACTCAGAAACATACTTTTAACAGGACTAAATCCCACATAGCAAAACCTATGCAGACTGGTCTGGCCCAAATGCCGTTTTCGTTCCGGCAGTCTGGCAGACCTCCGGCAGAATATCACTCCGGCAAGTGGTATGTGGACCGGATGTGAGCCAGGTCTGACAATGACGGCACCGGTTACATGATGGCAAGCCGCATATGGGCCGAGTATAGATTGGGTTCATTTGGCCCACATTAGGCATTTTTGTATCTGGCCCACAGGTGTTTTGGGTTCATTTGGCCCACGTTAGGCATTTTTGTATCTGGCCCACACTTGTTTTGGGTTCATTTGGCCCACGTTAGACATTTTTGTATCTGGCACACATGTGTTTTGGGTTCATTTGGCCCACATTGGGCATTTTTGTATCTGGCCCACAGGTGTTTTGGGTTCATTTGGCCCACGTTAGGCATTTTACAATCTGGCCCACAGGTGTTTTGGGTTCATTTGGCCCACGTTAGGCATTTTTGTATCTGGCCCACATGTATTTTGTGTTCATTTGGCCCACATTGGGCATTTTTGTATCTGGTCCACAGGTGTTTTGGGTTCATTTGGCCCACATTAGACATTTTTGTATCTGGCCCACAGGTGATCTGGGTTCATTTGGCCCACATTGGGCATTTTTGTATCTGGCCCACAGGTGTTTTGGGTTAATTTGGCCCACATTAGGCATTTTTGTATCTGGCCCACACTTGTTTTGGGTTCATTTGGCCCACGTTAGACATTTTTGTATCTGGCACACATGTGTTTTGGGTTCATTTGGCCCACATTGGGCATTTTTGTATCTGGCCCACAGGTGTTTTGGGTTCATTTGGCCCACGTTAGGCATTTTACAATCTGGCCCACAGGTGTTTTGGGTTCATTTGGCCCACGTTAGGCATTTTTGTATCTGGCCCACATGTATTTTGTGTTCATTTGGCCCACATTGGGCATTTTTGTATCTGGTCCACAGGTGTTTTGGGTTCATTTGGCCCACATTAGACATTTTTGTATCTGGCCCACATGTGTTCTGGGTTCATTTGGCCCACATTGGGCATTTTTGTATCTGGCCCACAGGTGTTTTGGGTTCATTTGGCCCACGTTATGCATTTTTGTATCTGGACCACATGTGTTTTGGGTTCATTTCATTTATCATTTTTGTATCTGGCACACAGGTTAGCCTTACTTCTATCTGGCCTGCATGTGTTTATGGGCTTATTTGGCCCAGATTAGCCTTATAATTAACAAGCCCTAAAGGGCGATCTCGCGCACATGGGTGCATGCACATGAGCCCTTGCACATGGGCGTTTTGGCATGTATACCCTTCTGCTGAGCTGGTTGAGTCACACTGTGATGTCAAAACAGGTCAGCTATATCCATATATGGGGTCTTTTTGGCTTGGATGTGTTGAATCCTAAATGGTAAATGGTGCATTTATATGGCACCTTTTTTATCCAAGTCCCTTGGATTAAAAAGGCTGCAAGGCAGCAACCTGCGTACCAGGAGCAATAAGGTTCAGAGTCTTGCTCAAGGACTCTTCGACATGTGGACCTTGAAAGTGTATTCTCCGGGGTGGGTAACCTCTCAGCACCCCACCCACACTGTAAAATAGACTATTTTGAGCAGAAAACAAACCATGCCATGTCGGAACTACCATGTCATGTCGGAACTCAGCACACTACCACTGAAAGTCAATGGGGATGTGCTAAGAGTTCTGACACTTTCCGACATTGAAGGACGCATAAGAACCTTTGTTTATGTGAGTAGCGACGTAGTTTAGTTTATTTTGACTACAGTTTAGCGCCCGTAGCGCGGTGCCTCGCACGGTCCGTTTTTTTGTCATGCCGGAACCGGCTTGCCATAAGTGAGCCAGATCTGGGCCAGATCTGTTTGCCAGATTTGGCTGTGTTTTGGATGTGGATGTCTTTGCTCTTCGCACCATGGCAACCTCTTCCATCCCCTCCTGGGGGGCACCCACGATCCTGCCCGCCCCCCCAAACCCTCTGAGCCTTCTGAGTGAAAAGAGCTTGCTCTTTCTTCTGCTGTGCAGTGCATTGGCATCATCGGACCAGTCAAGCGAGCTGTTTAGGTGCACGCCCAGGAATTTGTAGCTGTCCACCAGCTCCACCGACTCTCCTTTGATGATGCTGGGTACTGGTGGGACCTTTCCTGCTTCTTCGGGGATCCACCGGCATCTCCTTAGTCTTGCCGGGGTTGAGTGGGAGGTGGCCCACCTCGCTCCATTGCACAAAGCCGTTCACCACGAATGTAACGTGGATAATGCAGCAAAGTGAATGGCAGTGATGACAAACACTCCTGAAGAAGAAACAGTAGTGCAGACACTCTCCAATGGAACTGTACGTGGAACTGATACTCACATGCACTTGCCAGTATCCTGAACATCAGCTGTACATGAGCTAAGCAACAAAGTCCTTATGAAAATATGTAATTCTTATACTCCAAAACGGCACTGCAACACGGCTGTCTCTGTAAAAAATGACACATGACTCTGAGTTTGAACACCTGTTCCATAACAGGCTTTGAGAACCCACACATGTGGGACTGGACTCCTGATTGGCTGTCAACTATGAATAAATCAAAACTCAAAACCCTCCTTTGAGGGGTTTCCACATGGGTCTGTAACTCAGACAGACTCCAGCATGTAATGGTTTGACATCCTGTAATATTGTTTTAAATACCGGGGTCCCACAGGGTGTCTTGCCACATTCTCTTCTCCATAAACACAAACAAAATCACATGCAATAACAATGGACTGTCATTCTTTAAATATGCAGGTGACAAGCGCTCTCTGACCACTTGTGGACATGCATGGTTCTCCCTGAAGCTGAGTGTCAGTATAAGACCCAAAAGCGCATGTTCCTCCTGAGGAGTCTGAATGATTTTAATAACAAGGACAGTTTAACAGTATTGAATCAGTTCTCACATTCAACACATCACAAAAAAAGTTAAAAACAACAACTCACAAGAATCATTAAACAATAAAGCTACCGAAATCACCCACCACACCAATATGTGTCTCTACATGCAGTAAAAAGTAAGGCAGATCATCAAGGACCCTTCAAACTGGGTTGAGGGGGTTCCAGGGGTCCCCAGTTAAATGACATGACAGAGCCTTTTACTCTGTTATAAGTAAAAGGCCTGTGTTCAAATTGTTACTTGAGTAAAAGTACAAAAGTATTGGCATCAAAATACTTAAAGTATCAATAGTAAAAGTACTAAAATGTTTGAAAATAGCAGATCTACAAGCTCACAACACGGCGCCAATGCAACACGTTGTGAGCTTGTAGATCTGCTATTTTCATTATAATTTATATCTGCAAAGTAACTAAGTATAAAGTTTTCAAATAATTGTAGTGGAGTAAAAGTACATTATTTGTCTCTAAGTTGTAGTGGAGTAGAAGTAAAAGTATTGAGAATGGGAAATACTCCAGTAAAAAAAAAATACCTAAAAATGTTACTTTAGTACAGTGAGTAAATACACTTATTCACTTTACACCACTGTGATCTACAAGCTCACAACACGTCGCTTTGTGACGCGTTGTGAGCTTGTAGATCTGCTATTTCCAAAGGATTTTATACACATGATAACTTGTAAAATGGGACATTGTGCATAATGAGTACTTTTACTTTGAGTACTGAAGTATATTTTGATGCCAAAAAATGAAAACCCTCCTACTCTATTCCCATTGCCTGAGAGACAAGAGCCTGCGGTGATTGGTCGTGATGGTTTCCCTGACAACCGATAAAACCTGCGCTCATTGGTCGTCCCTCAGAACACACCCCCGTGTCCTGTGCTCTCATTGGTTGCATGACTCCAGCGCATGGGATAACCACCTCAGCAGGAAAACCAGCGGGCAAATTGATTACTGTCTAATCTGCAGCAGCTGTGACTGAGATTGTCTGTGGGAGACGTCGACAGAACACAGAACAGCAAAAAGAGGTATGTTTAATTTATGCATTTATAATTATTTAGATCACGTCTGAACATTAATGGTTGAGAAATAAAGTTGTGACTCAACATATGCTGCACATAATGTAAGATTCTGTTGGTTAGTTAGCCTGTAGTGTAACAGGTATTTCCTTGTAAACACAAACCGTTTGTTTGGACGTTTTAAAAGACAACATGCTATTAAAACCAAAGTATCTTGCCTTTTGTATATAGAATACATAGGTGTGTGGCCTTTTCTACTGTTTATCATGAAGTTGCCTCAATAATCTATATTTATTTTACTTATATTGCAGGGCTTTGTAGGCCAGGGGGGACTTTTAATAAGCAAGTCAAAGGTAAGGTTCCATTGGTACACTCTTGAGTTACTGACACGTAAGGGTCCATTTGGTTCCATTTGTACACTGTGAGTGTACACATGTAACCAAATGGACCCTGACAGGTCTGTAACTGACAGTATACATGGAACCAAATGGACCCTTACAGATCTGTAAGAGTTACAGACCTGTACGGGTCCATTTGGTTCCATTTGTACACTCACAGTTACAGATATGTAAGGGTCCATTTGGTTACATGTGTACACAGTTACAGATATGTAAGGGTCCATTTGGTTACATGTGTACACTCACAGTTACAGATATGTAAGGGTCCATTTGGTTCCATTGGTACTCTCAGAGTTAAAGGCCTGTAAGGGTCCATTTGGAATCTTGAGGGTCCCTGCTGAACCCCACCTGAGAACCACTGTACATTTAATGTGTTGGTTCTTAAAGTGGGTTTCTAGAGATGGTTCCTCCAGGTGTAAATACACTTCTCTTGTGGGGTTCCTTGGCGCACAACCTTTTCAAATCTGAAGCCAAATACAATTGACATGGAAATCTTTGAGAACCACTGATATGATATAGCTACTTATAACTTATTTTAAGGTGAATTGTAATATGACAACTGTAAACATAATTAGAGTTTGAATATACTGTATTGTTAGTTAATCAAACATTTCTTTCTTTGCAGGGCTGTGATTGTCATTGGTTGTATGACTCCAGCGCATGGGAGAAGTTCATTACTGTCTGATCAGCAGCTGTTATTTTCACAGCAAGTAAGTTCAATCTGGTTGATTCTGTTGCATCTCTGCGCTATCTTTTTCCTTGGTGTGCTAATAATCGTTCAAACAAGGCATATATATCATCAAAGACGTATTTGACTATCTGTCAGGACTTATCTAACTTGACTGCGTGACTCATTTACGCTGCACCGCACACACACCGCGTTTAGATGCGAGTGAGCAACAGGCATGCTGTCACTGAAATATGGACCGTGGTGACAAACGCTCTAAAGTGTGGCTTCACTATAGCCTTAGATCAAGACTATCGTATATGTATTTTATCAAATCTGACTTTTACTTTCGTATCTACGAGAGTCTTAGTGACCACACCCCCAGTTTGCCCTGAAATGTCACCGGTAAAACCTGGAGCTGTATGTCTCCAAACATGTAGAAATGCAAAACATAAGGTGCTTGCCCCAAATGTTAAGTAGGTGTCCAGAGTATTTGTGCAATGTATTAGTTCATATTTTTCAATAAAGAAGTGCTTTAATCCCATCTGTGGCCGAACGCCATTCCCCCCCCTCGTTTACTTCCTATTTACATGTAAATTGTGTAATTCCGGCTTTCACTAGATGCGCCACGTCACTACCGCCGATCTACAAGCTCACTGCCTTTTTAAAAAGGAGGAAAAAAATTAAAACGTGCAGCTCACTGTATAATCCACAAATGAATCGACTGTTGGAATAAAGGCGAGGATGTTACTCTATTCATTAAATGTCTTAAATTGACTAAGGCTTAAAAGAATAAAGTTACTTTATTCTTGTGTAAATATGTAGATGCATTGTTGTTTTTTAAAATGTATCTTCTCTCTCTTCCCCTTGCTCCATCTTCTTCCCTTTCTTTATGGAAATACACCCACTGTTTTACACCTGCAAACCTGTGATGTGATAAAGCTTTTCTCATTCTCATAGGTGTTGAACCAAATCTGCTGCCATTAGCTGATACCCAATCCCTAGAAAACCTGGAGGAGCGGCTACAAAATAGCCCCGACCTCAAAATCCAACTGGTAAGAATTTCAGTTCTACTCGGGGAAGACACACACACAAAACCCTTTTTGTTTGTTGTTTAATGCTAACCCTTATCTTAAATTGGCTTCTAACAGCTTTGCTGGGACATACAATATAGAATTGAGAAGCTAATTTAGTCAATCATGAAGGAACACTGCTATTCTATAGCTACTGCTATTTTTTAAAGAATTGTGCAGTAAGTGATTTTGTTTATTAAAAGATAAACATATCTATATTCGGATGGCAATAATTACTATGAAGTGTTCAGTAACAGGGGTCTCCCTGTCTCTCCAGGTGTTTAGTAAACAGAACATGCATGTTATGGTCAGATACCAATGTTATCCAATGAGAGATGACTCATACAGGATAAACAAGTGAAATTGGAAATGATGACACAAAGAAGTGAGCAGTAGCAGTACTCCAAGTCTTTCGGGTGACTGAACTCATTTCGGCTGCTTGTACCTGTGACCTTATGCTTTTGGTCATGACCCACACTTCAGCACAGAGCACATCATCCTTAGTTCCAAATTCTTGTTCTAAACAAAATTGATTTATTTTCCCTTACTGTTTTATTTACCGTTGCACTGAGAATTAAGACACATTACTAAAGAAACATTCTCATGATTGCTTTGATTTCAGGTCTCCAGCGTCAGGTGGAGGTGGGGGCAGAAGAGGCCGAGACAGGGGGTTCTCAAACAGCTCCAATGCAGAGTGAGTCTTGTCTAGAAAGATGGTGTGTTTACATTGATACAGTTCATTCTGGAATAGGGGTCTTGTCTGGCCATTAATAACTGAGCTTAAATTATCTTAAATTCCAAGTTCTTCTTCTAAACAATATGGATTTGTTTTTTCTTTTTTTTCCCTCCAGTTTTCCTTACTGCATTTTATTTTATTTATTTATTTTTTTTACCGTTGCACCGAGAATCAAGCCCCATGACTAAAGAAACATTCTGATGTTTGCTTTGATTTCAGGTCTCCAGCGTCAGGTGGAGGTGGGGGCAGAAGAGACCGAGACAGGGGGTTCTCAAACAGCTCCAATGCAGAGTGAGTCTTGTCTAGAAAGATGGGGTGTTGGGGTGTTTACGTACAGTCAGTCCGGAAAGTATTCAGAATCCTTCACTTTTCCTACATTTTCTTATGTTACAGCCCTATGAAAAAAGTATTTTTGAATATGTTTCCACAAGTTTGGCTCACATATTTTTGGGTAGTTTTGACCATTCCTTTTTGCAGAACAGCTGCAATATATGCCAGCTTATGTTCAGCTAAACAAAGTAACGTTTTAATTCAAATATCAACTTTAACGATCGGACCAACATCTAGGCTAAACATGTCACGTTTGATCTCTTCGCAGAGCATCAGTAGAATAATAAGTGGCTGAGCTCATCAGTATTAGTGTTGGGTCGATAGTCAAACTAGGCTATAGATTTTAAGATATAATGTCAAATGATTGAATAAATCTAAGATAGTCTAATTGATACTGTACAGTATCAGCGGCGCTATAGACAAATTGTTTCAAACAGGCTGTTTTAGAAACAATTTTACATCAAGTTGTGCAGATGTGAAGGCGAAATATATTGAACTTGCAACGAAAATGAGAAAATCAGATTGATCAGAATAAGAGTAATTAGAGGGGTGTGTTCTAAAATAATAGCCTACTCTACACTGAAGGTATGATAATGACTGCGCGTGCATGAGGACTCCAGTCTTTGAGCTCATGACAAAACACAAAGGTTGCATTCGTTCAGAAAATAATGTTTGATACGAGCTGTCCAGAAGGCTCTCATCCACTGCAATGTATTCACTGAACTTCTGGTAGACGTTATGCCACCGAAAGTGTCATGGCGCATCTCTATGGACGCAACCACGTGATGTATGACACTTCCTTATGAGATTTTCCTTGACGGCTACAAGGAAGTAACACGGAAGTATCCATTATTGTTTTACAATGGGCGGCGACACTACAGGCCAATCAAAGCCTTGTTTTTCCAGGGACTTCTGGGGTTGTTTCTTCAGTGCACTCAGGGCATGGTGCTGCAGCACATCAAGCGCACCGTAGATTCTGTCATGTGACGGGAAAGACCCGCGGTGATTGGCCAGTTTCTCCAAGAAACAAAAATGCCGACCATGTATGCTAATTACTGAGAATGTCCATCGGCCATTGCCGGATGAGGCATCTAGGTATTTATATCTATGCTTGTACCTGTGACCTTGTGCTTTTGGTCATGACCACATCTCATCTTTAGTTCCAAATTCTTGTTCTAAACAAAATGGATTTATTTTTCCTTACTGCGGTTTTATTTACCGTTGCACTGATAATTAAGACACATTACTGAAGAAACATTCTTATGATTGCTTTGATTTCAGGGCTTCAGCGTCAGGTGGAGGTGGGGGCAGAAGAGACAGAGACAGGCGCATGTGAAGGAGCTCCAATGCAGAGTGAGTCTTGTCTAGAAAGACATGGTGTGTTTACGTAGATACAGTTAGTTCTGGGATGGGGTCACGGCTCCAGACGTAACTTTTTCACTGGTGCCACTTAACTTTTCAGTAGGTAGCGCCACCAAAAATTACTTACCCCCCCCCCCCCCCCCCATATAGCCTACAGTATGTAGGAATTGTGTTTTAATATACTACTTAAGATGTCTGCCAATATTGATAATACGGTGTACCATCACTAGCTTAAGTTTTTAAGTGCTTTATTTATAAAGTACATACAAAGTTCTTTTTACATAGAAAAATAAATACTCCTGGGAAGAGGAAGAGGAAGAAATCGTTATTTACCCAGGGTTCGGACTAAGTTGCAGTAACTTATTTCTTGCCAGACCCTGCAGGATTGTTAATCACCCGGTGATTTTCATACCTAGTGTCGTGTTGGGGAGTCGAACTGGGAACCTCTCGGTAACAAGCCTGACCCTCTTAACCACTAGGTCACTGCATCCCTTGGGTATACAAGCCTAAATAATAAATTCACTTTGATGCTGCGTTTTCCCCCCTCTTTTCTTACACAGGTTTTTATTTATTTACTATTTTACCAATAATTAAGCCACTTGACTAAAGAACAACATTCTTATGTTTGCTTTGATTTCAGGACTCGGATCTCATCAGTTCTGTTCTGGCAATGGCCAGAACAGCATCTACAACAGCCTCGTGGAGGAGGTCTGCCATCTCTGCGTGAACCTTGGTTCTGAGGGAGGTGCGAGCTACGTGGATGAGGGTCTCCTGGTACAGTTCTTTGTGACTCACAGTTGTCACATCGGAAATGTATAATGGACATGATGAGATTTGTTGACTCGGAACGTCAAATTCTGTGAGTTAAATTTTGGCGAGGGAGGACCGTCACTTCAGCAAAAAAGCACTACTTTTTTTTCCAGTTTACAGTTTCTTGTTAACTGCATTGTTCACATATTCCAAATGTTGACTGCATTGTTCATACACGCATTTGCCTCACATGGTTTGCAGTTTAATAATTAAAAAGCAGAAAACTTTTATGCTTGTTTTTATTTTATCTTAGTCAATCATAGCCTGTGTATGGCATTTAGTATGGCTTGATTAAAGGAGAGAGCCTGACTAAAGCACAACCCCCCCTAAATAAGACCTTTGTCACACCCCATCTTAACTTCTACAGTTGACTTTTTTCATAGGTGCTCCTGTTCTGAGATCTTGCCACACCTTCACCCCTAAAATGGGGCATTTGCCCTCCGCTAGTGTGTGCTTAATTCTTGATCTCCAAACTTTTTTTTTTTCCTTCATGGATCATCTATTTACCACTTACTGACATGTTAGGATCAGTTTTTTTGGCCCTTCATACCTGCCATTGATGCAGAATGGATCAGTATTTGCTGCTTTCTACAGGGCGATCCTTCTTCAATCACCGATTATTCTACTGATCCATTCTGCATCAATGGCAGTTCAGTTGGGACAAAAACGGATCCTGACATGTCAGCAGGTGGTAAATAAATGATCTGTGAAGAAAAAAATAAGTTTGGAGAAAGAGAAATGGGCACAATAGCTGATGGCAATTGTCTCTTTAGGGTTGAAGGTATGGCAAGATCTCAGAACAGGAGCATCTATGAAAAGTCAACTGTAGAATGGGGTGTGACAAAGGTCTAATTTGGGGGGGGGGGGGGGGTAGTCAGGATCTCCTTTCAGGATTGACAGCTTTGGGCCAGAACATTATGTCCACAGCTGGCCCTGTCCTGGCAAATGTATGGGCCAGCTGTGGGCACAGTGTTCTGGCCCTATGCTGGTGACCCATATCTGGGCCAATTATGGACACATTGTTCTGGGCTAGTTCTGGCCAACCATGCCTAGGCCAAGTATGGACACAGTGCTCTGGCCCTGTGCTGGCCAACCATGTCTGGGCCAGCTGTGGAAACACTATTCAGGCCCTGTGCTGGTGACCCATGTCTGGGCCAGCTGTGGAAACACTGTTCAGGCCCTGTTCTGGCGACCCATGTTTGGGCCAGCAGTGGAAACACTGTTCTGGCTCATCACTGGGTCAGCACAGTGTGGCCCTTTACAGCTGGCCCATGCACGGTTCATGTATGTCTGAGCTTCTGGCAAACCGATCTGGCGCCAGACCAGGGGGTATAGACCATTGCTCCGAGTGGGCCATGACAAAGAGCATGATCCGGGCCATAACTTTGCCAGGTCTTTTTTGCTATGTTCTGGCTCATCACTGGGTCAGCACAGTGTGGCCCTTTACAGCTGGCCCATATACGGTTCATGTATGTCTGAGCTTTTGGCAAACCAATCTGGCGCCAGACCAGGGGGTATAGACCATTGCTCCGAGTGGGCCATGACAAACAGCATGATCCGGGCCATAACTTTGCCAGGTCTTTTTTGCTATGTGGGATGTAGAGTCTACAGTTCAGAATAAAGTCAACTGTTCAGCGAATGAAAATCAAAACCGGGAAATCTTACAAATAAACAGACAGAAAACCTAGGCAGATGAGCAGAGAAGCAAAGATGAAGGCAAGGCAAGGCAAGTGTATTTGTATACTGTAGCACATTTCAACAACAAGGCAATTAAATGTGCTTTACATAAACATTAAGCAAAAGAAACACATTATAAAGGGACAATAGGATACAATAAAAACAAAGGAAGTACAAATAAAACTAAAATTAAAAAAGGCAGGTGCAAACAGGAAGGTTATTTAGCAGAGATTTAAAAGAGCAGAGTTGCAGCAGACCTGAAGTTTTTTGGGAGTTTTTTCCCCCCAGATATGTGATGCATAAAAACTAAATGGTGCTTCTCCACGTTTAGTTTAGCAGACCTTTCCCAGCTGACCTGAGGTCTGTATAGGTTCATGATATCGCACAAGATCAAAGAGCCTCAATGTCCTTTGGTCAGTGCCTTTTTATGTTATTTGTGGACCATCACACAAGATCAGAAAAGTATTTTGGCTCTAAAGAAACCACTCAAAGCTTTATAGACCGACAGTAGTACATGATTCTTTGACATACAGGAAACAGTGTAAAGATTTAAGAACTGGAGTGTGCTCCACTTCCTTGGTATTGGTAAGGACTGGAGCAGCAGCGTTCCATTCTGCAAATCAACTTCTGTTGATTTGCTGAATGGAACAGAGCACATGATTACAATGTGTATGGGAGCACAAGTAAAAGCAGGGTTTAAATAGCAGTTTAATCATTAGCAGAATGCTGTACAGGAGTGAGAGTCCAGTCCAGTCTTGATTGGTTGGATTGGAATGAGCTGATGAGCGGGATTGAAATAACAGGAAGGGACCAAGAAACACATGGTAGGAGTAAAACAATAAACACACGCACAACCACTCACTCACACACACCTCTCCTGAGCTATAGACACACAGACAAAACACACATACCAAAATCCTTACAAAATGTTTTAATGTAACCATGGCTGCCTGTTTCATTGTCCAGCAGCAAATAAACAAGGATGAGTTGAAGGATAGAAAAGAAAGCAGAATATTGTGCAACATAGCATGGAAGCTATGTCCATATTACTATTTATTCTTTATACAATTCAGCAGGGTTCAACACGGCAGGGTCTTGAACTGAATGTTTTATTGTGTCACACCAAAGGTATTGAGTCATGTGGTAGGGTTTATGACTTTGAATGTTGACTGTAAAATGAACACTCAGGGTGGACGAATTAAGTGCTCCAATTTTTTATTACTGTGGTAAAAGTTGCAATACCACTATATTACACCGTTATCATTTCACAACTTCCTCTTCTGTATCTATTCATAGCATGTTGTGTATGTGATCAACGAACACAACCGCACATGTGTCAAGCAGCCGCTGAAGGGGAACTTCCACCCCATGGAGATCCCCCAGAATGCCACTCTGCTGGGCACAGAGTTCATTGGCAGTTCCTCCAACCCTCTGGAAGGATTGTATGTTTCTACTTGGACAGGAGAGTTTCCAGAGGAGAAGGGTAATCAATCCCTATCATAGCAGAAATAGGAGTTGAATATGGAATAGATTCAGGAATGTGTTCTTAATTGAGCTGTCTGATTTAATATATTAATCTATCTATCTATCTATCTATCTATCTATCTATCTATCTATCTATCTATCTATCTATCTATCTATCTATCTATCTATCTAGTGATGTAACATTGCTCCAAACTGAAAGGAACTGAAAAGCTGAAAATAGTATTTATAATATATATATGTATTTATTTAGCTAGTTAGTCAGTTAGTTATTTTTATCACTGTAGTTATTGTATTGTTCTAATTCTGCAGCCGAGTACCAAACCACATTCACTATGTTTGGATGTATTCCTGTGATGACTGCCTACCACACTGATCGTACAGGATGGACCGCCATCAGGTTAGTATACGTCCAGTATATGCACACACTCCACACTTAAAATGTATTTCTGCCCCTTGCGCTCCGCGCAGGTCGAGTCTTAATATAAACAAGGTCATGTGACATGTTGGCCACCTGTGCGTCCTGGCCACATTTGATAGCCTACCCGGCCTATTAATCTTCTTAATCTTCTCGCTACCTGGTGTGCATCGCGGGTAAGTATTGCTCCAGAGATTCCGTGCATCGGTTCTGTGGTTTTGCAGGCTCAAGGAGAGTAAGACACTATTGTTGGTTGGTGTGTTGACATCCTGCCTGTGACTATTGTTGAGAGCGCAATGTATTGCCTTCCTAAGGCTGTGGTTGTCAAACTATCTCCACCTCTCCTTTTCTGTCTGGAGGATTTTCGATACCAGCTACACACGCTGTCTTACGCAGAGTGTTAGTAATTCCTCCATGCGCTGGGTGTCGGACGCGTGCTGCGGGTTGCCCACAACACTCGCCTGATTTACCTGGCTATGATAGATTACTTGATTTAATTCCCCCCAAAAAAGAATATATACACAATAAAATAAATAAGGGGTTGGTGAAAGGGCCTACTCTGTGTGGAGTTTGCATGTTCTCCCCGTGTCTCCTAGGGTAGTTAATACCCTCACAAAAACATGTAGTAATCCTGGTCACTATACTGCCTCCCCCTGGTCAGCCGGGGCGCCTGATGGAGGAGAAGGGAACTGGTTGGAATAACGTGTTCCTTCCACGCGCTATGTCCAACCAGGGAAACTCCCCCCTGTCGGGTGATAAGAAGCGGCCTGCTTGCTCCTCATGCATTGAAGGAGGCATGAGCTTCAGCTTGGGCTCTCCCCAGGCTGGCAGAGGGTAGGTAGTGCCCAGGATTACATAGGCAATTGGCACTGGGTGAAAAAATGTGGGTTACAAAATTGTGGGATAAAAATTATAAAAAAATAAATAAATAAGTAAATAATAATAACGTTACTGGGGGTTCCTGACGTGTTCTGTGACTGCACAGTTCTCACTGGGACTGCCTAGTTAAACACTTGATTGACATTTACTTTACTTAGTCTGACTGTTTAGCTACTGTTCTTATTGTTGAAGGTGAAGTGCTGGACGTTCTAGTTAGCGCTCTATTGGCTACACAATTTGCGCGGGTAAGTCCGACATCCCATTACTCCGACTACGTGGCTTTGTGTGAGGTTAGGGTTAGTGTTAGGGTTAGGGATAGGCTTAGTAATGGGGCGAGTCGGACCAACGCCGGAATAATGTGACGTCGGAAACAATGACACAGCACCGTTTGCACTCAGATTCCCTAGCCTGATAAGCTAAAAGCAAGCCACTTTAGTCTGACTGATTAGCTACACTGTAATCATCATTACTGACTCGTTCTGTGAGAGTTCTCAATAATAGAAATAAACAGACTTTGAAAGGAGCATATATTGTTCTTTAACATTGTTCTCATATAGACTTGTTTTTGACTATTTTCATGAATGATTATATAATAAAATTGGGACCATAATACTCTGAAAAGACCCATATTCTATTACAGATCAAAACACGAGCGCACATGGACCTACACATATTTGAGTTGTTCCATTCAATTATTGAATTGATAACTATCAGTTATCAATTCAATAATTGACATTGTTTTATAAAAGAAAGGATTTTTTTTCATTCCAGGTTCTATGACAACGTGCTTGGTATTGAGAACCCTGATGATCTTTACCCCCCGTCCTACTGTCAAGACCCTGAACAACAGACACACCACAAGCAGGAGCCTGCTGACTTTTATAGTCTGTTAACACACTGAAAGCTCACATTTAGCTTCAATGCAAACACACGTGTACCTTCTCAATGAGATCCTAATAAAAAGAAAAGATTGCACTACTTATTTCAATGTATTTATTTGTATTTAAGTGTCACCTGCAGCTGTATGAGCCATATGTAGAAGTACTGTAATACAAACTGTACAAGCAAACAGGACTTCTGCAATGTCAAAACAGGTCTGTGGAATGATAAAATCATTGTTATTACTATCAGTAAACCTCTGACTGTACTTACGTTGTAGGTTGGATGTATATAGTCAGACAAAGAGAGGGGGACTGTTGAATAGCAGAGTGTTATGCACTACTTTAGTTAAGGCTTTTATAGGAGACATAATGAAAACATGAGAGCCCAGTATGTCCATAGGGGCTGATACACAACTAGAAAAAGTGCTCCTCGGAGCACAGGTCTCCGCCAGGTCAGGTACATTATTCTGGCCTCCTGGTGGCGCTATAATAGGCCAATGTGTAAAGGGTGCCATTTATTCTTAGGTCTTTCACAGAAATCCGACACGGCATTCATGATTTGAGGCATTTTGTTCCAAAAATGTGTTTTGCTAAATTAGACCTGCTGGTGGCGCTATAACAGGCCAATGTGAAAGGGTGGCATTTCTTCCTCGGCCTAGTGGGAATGTGCGTGTGAAATATCACGGAAATCGCAAGCTGCGTGCATAGTTTGAGGTTTTTTGTTCAAAACGGACCAATCCTGCAAACTTTGGAATCCAACCAATGAGGAGCAAATATGGGAAATCGGACAGATCCGTGTTGATCACATGACTATAGAGATACTGTGTACCGATTTGCATGACGTTTGGATAAAATCTGTAGGAGTAATGTGAAAAAAAATGTTTTGCACAAATCGGCCTCCTGGTGGCGCTATAACAAGCCCATGTGAAAATATTGGGTCAGAGGTTCTGAATTGGCATCCAGGGAGTGTGTGTGCACAGTTTCAGAGCGACCGGGCCAACGGTGCCGGAGATTAGCTGCTAACACACAGACAGGACGGACACACGGACGGACGGACGGACGGACGGACGGAGGGTAAAACATACTCTCTCGCCATGCCTTCGGCCTGGCGGTCTCGCCATGCCTTCGGCCTGGCGGAGACAATAAAAGACTATGAAGCATATTTATTCTCATAAGTCATACACAGGTCTCTATCAAGTTATGTCC